>NW_004797734.1:324968-334272 GCF_000002075.1 Aplysia californica | reverse complement strand
TGGGAGAGGGAGAGGGGGGTAGATCTTGTGATTTTGCGTCCTCCCTTTGAATAAACAAGATTTTTGTCTGGAAAGATGAGAATCACATGTTTTGAATTTTTCTAAGAAACAGAAAAAAGAACAAAGTGAAGCTACTTCACATACTTGTCTCTGGCTATTTCATCTTGTACTTCGTGGCGTGGGGTTCACAGTCTGTGTCAGATGGTGCAGTGCGCTGGGTGACCTTTACCTCCCACGTCTCCTCAGCCCGTCCCCTGCTTTTATTTGTCACGGCGGGTTTTGTTTTAAATAGGTTAACGTCTTCAGCATTGGAAAAGACACATTTCAAATCTACAAGCATTCATTACCCGCCAAACATTTAAAGAAAAGAATGGAGATTTGACATGTGACGACACAGTTGCTCTACAGGAAAGCAGATAGTTTAGATAAAAGGAGATTACATGAATAAAAACCCAATAAAACAAAACCAATAAAACACTAATTATTGTATTTATAGTGTGGTCAAAAATTCGCCAGCGACTTATTTTCAAATATCTCCTCCACTGTCGAACATAGGTTCTCCAATTTTTGCACAGTGCCTTGTTTCAATTTGTCTTAACAGATCAACATTTTTGTAAACACCTGCAAGCTGTATTCTAGAAAATTCCTTAATAAATACTAATAAAAAATCCAAGTGGGTGGTTCCTACAGATTTTTAAATGTTCACAGCTGGGGCAATATTGCTTTTAATAGCAAGTCCTTCAGGTTTTTCTAATCGGGACTTATGCTTATTGAACTCATGTTTTGAGAGCCATTAGTGGAAAAATGTGTTCACCATAGCAATAATTTCTTGCAACAAGTTTTGCAAGTAAAAATTGTCTTTGATGAGCTGTGACATAGGCCATATGCGTAATCGAAATGTGTGTGAGAAGCGGGAAGTGCTGTGAACAATACCATTTTACGCGTAACAAAGATTTCAAGTATTTTATATAAATTTATGAAGAAAAGTTTTTTAATCTAGCCCAAATTGTTCTTAAAAAATATGATTTAGTTAAAACAAATGATAAAAACTGCTATGCAAAGTATGGATGACACCGATTCACTCGTTTAAGAGATATTTGAGGATACGTTGTACCACGAATTTTTGACCGCACTATAGCATATCGTCAGTGGCCTTGTCGAGTTAGAAGGGTTAATTTAATCTACACGAGAATTGTTCTGAGCTTCCCATGTTGTGACTTTCCACTGGATTCAGATGTTGCTCACAAAACCTTGTTGCAAAACATTGTTACTGGAGGTAGAGACGGGCAGAGAAGATGAGATAAGATAAGACGAGACAAGAGGACAAACGAATTGTTTGTGTATATTTTATTATCCTCTTTGGAAGAAATTAACAGGTTAGGTTTACGTATGTCTGTTCAAGAGTGTTTATGTGTATCTGTTCAAGAGTGTTTATGTGTGTCTGTTTATGAGTGTCTGTGTACTGTCGTACAAAAGAGACCGGAGTGCGATTCCCGAGTAGGGAGAAATTACATTTTATCCAGTATCTCGGATGTGATTTGTCCTTCTGAGCTCATGTTGGCTCTCACATTTACGATCTAGATTATGTCGATGGGGGCGTAAAGACACCCTCAATTGAAGCTACATTTCAAACACTCAGGCTGAACCTCTCTCTCTCTCTCTCTCTCTCTCTCTCTCTCTCTCTCTCTCTCTCTCTTCTGGCGCTGTGGCGTCATTAACGGTCAGCGATGCTGACAACTCACAGGAACTCAACAGTCGCCCGGGGTCCTTGAAAAGCGCTGAGAGTGGGTTACTGAAATGTCCCAGGAGACGAGTAGGAGTCATGCTAGGTTACGGGGTAAACGGTCCTTGTTCGAATTCCGGAATTCGGGGCTTCTTGAATGCATGTTTTGTGTGCGTGTATGTGTGTGTGTGTGGGGGGGGGGGGGCTTTCTGCATTATTTTTCTTTGTCTTGTCAGAGACGGACGTTTAAGTCCAGGGTTCCGCCACTACGATACGATAATCATTTCATATATCGCCATGGTGCTGCCAATATGACCTAGCTCATAGAGATAGATAGAGAGACAGAGAGAGACTGGAGAAGGTAAACAGACAGATAGACAGCCACACCGAGACAGAGACAGGTAGAGAAAGAAGGGCAGGGAGAGAATGTGACCTAACTCATTTTTCACTTTTTTGAAGCAATCGAGAAAATATGATTTATTGTTCTATAATACAATTTGATTGGATGAAAATTGGGAGTGTCTATATTTAGGCTAATAATGGTCCTGCATTTTTGTAAAATTATACTACTTAAATCTGATGAGGCGCAATGAAGAGGGGAAGTAGAAAATTGTCGCACTCCATTACGGACTAAGTCAGACTTCCGCTATAGCAGCAGCATCATGGGAAAATTACTGTGTTCAAAGGTGAGATAACTGCACACAATTATGTCCAATTGTCATGAGTTGTTTTCTGTGTGGTGCATTGTCTGTGCCTGATGTTTTATGACCCTCTGTAGACAAGGGGAATTCTAAATATGTACTTGTAGAAAGAATTATTATGTTGTTCATATCGTCCGACTGCTGTTCAGCTGTAAAGTAGCCCAAAATGCATTTTCTTAATTTGTAGTTTTGTTCGTATTTTGTTAAAATTCAAATTCTAAACGTTGAAAAAAGCAAAAACAACAATAACAAAAAAAAACAAAAACCCCCACAACAAACAAACAAAAAACAAACACTCCCCCCCCCCCAAAAAAAAGCAAAACAACCCCCCCCCCCCACATAATTTAGGTACATTGATAAAAGAATGAAACCTTTTTCTTCTCTCTCTCTCTCATGGGCTTCGTACATTACACAGCTCGCCGACGATGTAAAAGTTTGTATTACATTGCGATAAAAAATTCGCGACGCAACTTACCCTCAAATGTCTCTTTAACGGAAGAATCAATGTCACCCATACTTTACACAGCAGTTCGTATCATTTTTGAAAAGTTAATCATATTTTTCCACAAGAATTGAGTCAAGATTAATAGACTTTTTAAAAATAATTTTTTATAAAATACTGTAAATCTCCGTCACGCGGCGAATGGAATTGTTCACAGTACTTCCTGCTTCTCACCCATATATTTTACATACGCATATGGCCTACGTCCCAGCTCACCAGTGGCACTTTTTTGCAGCAAAACTTGTTATAAAAAATAAATTTTATAGTGAACACATTTTTGACACTAAAAGTATTCAAAATACGCTTTCAATAAGCAAAAAGTCTCGATTTTAAAAAAATGACAGACTGCGTTTACAAGCGATATTGTCCCAGCTGTAAACCTTTAAATTTTAAAATCTGTAGAAACAACCCTCTTGGATTTGTTATTAGTATATTTTATTAAGCATTTTTTAAAGAATACAGCAAACAGGTGTTTACAAAAAATATTGATCTGCTAAGACAAATTGATACAAGTTATTGTGCAAGAGTTGGAGAGTCTAGGTTCGATAAATGAGGAAACAATGTAAATTGACAAGTCGCGCCATGAATTTTTAGACCGCACCGTAATCTTTTCATTGGCGCTGAGTAGGCAAAGGGTCTGTTAACTCGCGAGTACCCCCCCCCCCCCAAAAAAAAACCAACAACAAAAAAACACAAAAAACAACAACAACAAACAAACAAACAAAAGCAACAACAACAACAAACAAACAAACACAAAACAATAACAACAGCAACAACAAAAAAACAACAACAACAACAAATACAACAACAAAAAACTAAACAAAACAAAATAACTGGTCCGCTTACATGGTTTCATTTGGCTTACAGTATAGAGGACGGTTTAGTAGGTATTGTGACCGCTTATAAAGTCGCTTATTTTTAAATATGGGTAGTGAAATGAGGAATGTGAAACGTTTCAGAAGTACCGCTCCTATCAACCGTTTGGTTATTTAAGGGTCGGGGCTTCCGAGTTTAACTTCCATCTCCGAAAGGACCGAGCCAATGGGTACTTTCGTGTAAAAGGTCTTTCCCAAGGACACAACGTCGGACCGACCTGAGGCTCGACCCTGAACCCGCAACCTCACGATTGCAGGTCCGGTAGCCTTACCATTAGGCTACAAAAATTGGGAAGATGTAGCCTAGTGTTTAACCATATCCGTACGCCCTCGGGTCATTCTGTACCCCCCGGTGTTGTGTTTTTCACATTTAAGAATACTTCTAGTACGAAGATCTCTTTGAAACTTTCAGTATTTCTCAAAAAATCATTTTGACAGACTGCTACGCAAAGCGTACGGATTGGATTTACTAGTAAATTTCCTCTTTGGAAAGTGGTGGCACAGAATTCCCCACGTCGTATGGGTACGATAGTAAAACACGACGTACGGATAGGGTTAAAAGTCTCTTGAATGTAGTCTAAATTCTCTGAACAAACGTTGTTGGACACGTCTCAGGAATGAGGGGGTTAAGAAAGTCTCTACGACGACAGGAGAGTTAACCCTCAATGGTCCGTTCATAACCGTCCTCTACTGTCTGCCAAGCAACATGATTACCTGTACCAGCGTGATGATATTGTGAATAGTGTAACAGAGGTTAATAATTTTTTAAATCTTTATTAGCGGACGATAACAGAGGTTAATAATTAGTATGCGCATATTATTTATGTACTATTTTTGTTTAAGAGAAAGTGTGCGTGTGTGTATATGTGAGAGTGTGAGTATGAGTGTGAGTGAGTGAGTGTGAGTGTGAGAGTGTGTGTGTGTGTGTGTGTGTGTGTGTGTGTGTGTGTGTGTGTGTGTGTGTGTGTGTGTGTGTGAGAGAGAGAGAGAGTGTGTCATTTTAAAAGACATTTACAAAGCGGGGATCAATAAAACGAAGTTTTATTCTAACCCCCCCCCCCCCCCCACACACACACACCTCCTACATGTGACTTCAAGGGCCGAGCACCAACTCTTCTCTCTGGCAGGTTGTAAATTCATTTGGGTTATGTCCCCTGCATGTCTCCTCTCAGGCCCAGGCAGCTTCCACATTCACTTGGGTTATGTCCCCTGTATGTCTCCTTTCTGGTAGCTTCGACATTCACTTGGGTTATGTCCCCTGCATGTCTCCTCTCTCGTAGCTTGATAATCTACTTGGGTTATGTCCCCTGCATGTCTCCTCTCTGCCAGCTTCCACATTCACTTGGGTTATGTCCCCTGCACGTCCCCGGTGCCCGTCAGCTCAGTTGGTGTCATGCTGGACTACAGAGTGAAAGACCCTGGTTCGGATCAAAGACTGGCCGTTCTGTGTCTCTGATCGTTTTGTTGAGTTTTCAAGGCTCATCATCACCCGGTGCCTTGCCGACTGGCGTGGGCGATCATGGACCTCCACTTCGCTCTGTTTTGCGTTACAGTTTCAAAGCTCTCAACCCATTAATTTGGCACAATTTTTGCGGAGACGGACGTAAAATTCGAAGGTCCCGTCTCTTAAATAACCTAATTATGTTGATAGAGTAGTTAATGATATTGTAATAATAATTGCAATTACACAACGGGGCGGTGCTACTGACTGAAGTGTCTTTAGGCCTCCCCCAAAGGAGGAACATTAACCATGTTTTTATGCACAGAAGAATTGTAATTGTAAATGGGCTGATTCAACAATGTCATGCTCATAACTGTGCCTGAACAGCAATAGGGAACTGCTGCTTTTTATTTCCTAATCCTTGCTAAGACCTGAGCAACTTCATGAAGGTGATAGCTACGCTAGGTCGAGAGTGTCGCGAGTGGCCAGCAAGTGCAACTAATGCGGAAATCGAGGCCATTGTTGAGGAAAATTCAGTGAGGGGTGATGTTGTCGTCTTCACCGACGGGTCGGTGAGGCGTGGCCAGAAATCTGGGTGGGCGTTCAGTGCTCGAGTTGACGGGAAGATAATTAAAGAACAGTCTGGAGCCTACGAGTGCACTACGTCGAGCATGGCAATGGAGATCAAGGCAATAACAGAGGCGCTGGAATGGATCAGCATGGAAGCGTATAAACATGCCCTGTTTGTCACAGACTCGATGAGCACCCTAGAAAAAATCAGGAGTGGGTGGCTCTACAATGACTGGAGAGCTTCCATTGCAAATAGCCACCTCCTAAGAATTACATGGGTGTTCTGCCCTGGTCACGCCGGGGTGCACGGAAATGAGCGTGCTGATGAACTTGCCGGCAAAGCAACACCCAATGGCCGAATCATGCTCGACCCACCAATGGTGATCGCCAGATGCAAGGAGAGCCTTCTCAACCAAGAGGAGACAGACTCCCACACACTAAGCACAATAAAAGGAAAGTGTGTGCGGGGCACAGCGAAAACAAGTTTTGCTCCGAGGCGTGGTCAGGCGTGTCTCAAACCAGCTCCTTATGGAGACAATTAGCAGGAAGACCCTGATGTGGACGCTGGAAAGGAGAGATGAGCAGCTATGGACATGTGCCGCCTGCTATAATTCTAGCTCTGGATCCAAGTAAATCCAAGTAAATCCTTGCTATCGTCATTTTTTCTCTACTTCTTTTGTATGTTTTTTTCACACTCTTGTGACCCGTTATTTCCGGGGTGCCTTGATAGTCGTAGCCAACTTTGTGCTGTTGAAGCAAGAGAGGTGACCAGAGTAAGCCTGATTCCCTGTAAGGACTTCTCTGTTGACATCCACCCCTTGGCGCTCATATGACCTTATGCAGTTGCGAGCGCCGTAAAAACTCTACTAAAACAAACAAACAGGGCATACCCACGCTCTACAGCATTTTCTATGATCTTTTCAATCATTATAACTCCAGCAGGCCCTAGAACACTCAGAAACATTCTCGATTTTTTGGGAAGCGTACAGTGCAAGCTGTGGATTGTAAGCACTCAAACTCTAACAAACTGACAAGATCTTCCGCGGTCTATAACTGGGTTATAATGAGCACGTTAGTGAAGTGAGGCAAATTCGTGTAAAGCAAAGTTCCCTTTCCATGGACACAACGTTGGGACCCTCTCGGAGTTTGAACCCACGACCTTTCGGTTATTGTTGCTGTTTTGTGGGTGTGTGTGGTAGCCTCTCCGTTCGAAATGTTTGGAGCCCCGAAGAGCGTGCTCTTCGACAGGTCCACCGCCTCTCTTAGGTAGCGGGTGAGTCAGTCTAACGTCCCTGAATCCTCCCCAAAGAGATGCTAGACTTATAGTGTTACTCAACTTTACTGTCAATAAAAATAGTGAATTTTATTGCTGTTGTTGTTGCTATGTGTGTGTGTGTGTGTGTGTGTGTGTGTGTGTGTGTGTGTGTGTGTGTGTGTGTGTGTGTGTGTGTGTGTGTGTGTATGGTAGCCTATCCGTTCGAAATGTTTGGAGCCCAGAAGAGCGTGCTCTTCGCCAGGGCCACCGCCTCCCTTGTGTTGTTGCTGTTGCTGTTGTTGTTGCTGTTGCTGTTGCTGTTGCTGTTGTTGTTGTTGGTGGTGGAAGTGGTGGTTTTTCTTTGTGTTTTTTTTTCAACTATCTAAGATAGAACACCTCTAATCTTTGTTGCCTATATTATGAGGCATTTGTATTGCCAGTGCCTTGGTAATAATAGTCTAATTAACACCACCGAGAACAATGGTTTAAAACATCATCGGATTAAGTCATTTCTAAATTTCCAAGTTCATCTTCCCCTTCACGAGGCAGAGATGCTTGGGGTGCCAGTGGCTAAATGAGTAGTGAGTTCAGACTCAAGTAAAAGGTCAAACAAGAGTCGGTGACATAGGGTTTAGACAGGGTGGTCACTGGGGAGGCTTGAGCAAGACACGACAACCCTAGCTCAAAATACCGGGCGCTGCACGGTGGCGACCGGGAATGGCATGGTGGTACATTGTTCTGTACTGGAGTAATATTTTGAATTTATGTATGTTTTCGTGCATGTATCTATGTTTGTATGTATTCATGATTATGCATGTATGTATGTATGTATGTTTGTATGTTTGTAGGTATGTTTGTTTGTCCTTCTGGGATGAATAAAAGTGTAGTTTATTCTTTTTTTATTTTTACATCATGAGGTACAAGTAAACATAGGTGGGTGGTTGGCGGGTGGGTGGTTGGCGGGTGGGTGGTTGACGGATGCCACTGGTAGGTGCTACATTTTTCGTACCCTATGTAGTTTCTCTCTGTTTTTCTTTTTCCCAGCACTTAAGGGCCGTTATCTTGTCGACAAGTTTGTCTTTACTCAAAACAAAACATAAAGAAAACAAAACTGAATGTATGCAGAGTTTCTGAGACACGCTCATATTGTTCTATTTTATTGACAGTTAATATCGGTAAACTATACGTCCAGTTTATTCACACTTCTAAGTTTAGTAACACTATATGTTCGATCGATTCACACTTTGTGTGATGTAGGTGGTCTTGTGATTAGGCTTTTGGACTCGCAACCGTAAGATCGTGGATTCGAATCTCTTCAGGGCCCGACGTTTTGTCCTTGAGAAAATCACTTCACACGCATTTTCCTCACTTCACCTAGGTGAGAATGGGTACCCAGCTATAGATAGCAAAAGCTCTTGTCAGTTTGTTAATGTTTGGGCGCTTAATCAGCTGCTTGCACAGTATGCTTCCCTGAAAGCCGAAAATATAGCCAAGTTGTGTTCTAAGGTCTGTTAAGATAATAATCTAGATTATGAAGTGCATAGAACTTGCTGGTGAGCGGGGATTTGTGCTATACAAATGCTATTTATTATGCATTATTAAAGATTGGCAACACTATACGTACGGATAATTAAATTACACACTTTATAAAGTTTGGTAACACTTTACATAAGATTGATTACACACTTTATAAAGTTTGGTAACACTTTACATAAGATTGAATACAATACACACCTTATAAAGTTTTGTAACATTATACATAAGATTGAATACACACTTTATAAAGTATGGTAACACTATACAAGATTGAATACACACTTTATAAGGTTTGGTAACATTATACATAAGATTGAATACACACTTTATAAAGTTTGGTAACACTTTACATAAGATTGAATACACACTTTATAAAGTTTGGTAACACTTTACATAAGATTGAATACACACTTTATAAAGTTTGGTAACACTTTACATAAGATTGATTTACACACTTCACAAAGTTTGATTACACTATACATAATATTGATTATATACTTCAAAATGTGTTACACTATTCATAAAATCGATTATACATTTCAGAGTTTGGTAACTCTATGAACAAGATTAAGTGTGCTTTAAAAAAAGCAACAACAACAACAAAAAAAAAAAAAGAATAAAAAATATATGATGTGCGATAAAGGTAATACAAATTGTAATCATTTTCTCCCCCGTCTTTCTCTCTCCCTCCCTCCCCCCCT
>NW_004797734.1:314538-324868 GCF_000002075.1 Aplysia californica | reverse complement strand
TGCATGTGTGTATTTGTGGGTAAATATGTGCATGTGTGTATGTATGTATGTATCTGTGTGTAAAAATAGATCTATTATGCGCGCGCGCGCGCGTGTGTGTGTCTGTATCTGTGTGTAAATCTGTGCGTGTGTGTACGCATGTATGTGTCTCTGTGTAAACCTGTTCGTGTGTGTGTATGTATGTATCTGGGTGTAAACCTGTGCATGTGTGTGTATGTGTGTATGTGTGTGTAAATCTGTGCGTGCCAGACGTCCACAGACAACACACTGCCCTGTCCCCAGCACGAGGGAATTTTAATGCGTCAGGTCCTGGTGCACCTCCTCCGGGGTCTCACAGAGCGCTCTGTCTCTCCTCTGACGTCATAGCGCCGTCTGCCACTGCCAATTTGTCTTTCTTGCGACCACAGCAGATGGGGTTTGTTCTGAAACACACGGAGAGTCTAGGTAGGTCGAGACGTCACACGGGGGGGGGGGGGGGATCACACACATAGATGTTTGTCAGGGACAGTGGCGTCACAAGTGGGCGGGGGGGGGGCGAGTGTCACACACATAGACGTCGTGTGTCAAGGACAGTGACGTCACAAGGGAAGTGTCACATACATATACATGGGTCAGGGACATTGACGTCACACACATAGACGTGTGTCAGAGACAATGACGTCACACACATAGACGTGTATCATGGACAGTGACGTCACACACATAATCGTGTGTCATGGACAGTGACGTCACACACATAGCTGTGTGCCATGGACTGTGACGTCACGCATATAATCGTGTGTCAGAGATAGTGACGTCACAAGGGTGGGGGGGGGACACAAATAGACTTGCATTGTAATATCTAAGACAGTGCATGCTGACTCACTATGACGTATTCCCAGCTCACCATGGAGCGCACCATTTTACTCTATATATCTATCCTATCTAGAACCAGAATGAAGGGAAAGGAGGGAAAGGGTGCGTGTGTATCCGACTGTAACGAGACATGTGTTTGCTGTTTACTTGCGCGCCCATTGTGCGCACCAGAGCAGCGAAGATTTTGCAGAGAGCGGAGAACGGCCATGCCAGTGTCTTAGTTGTTTAGTTTTAGTAGAGGCTTTACAGCGCTCACAACTGCATAAGGTCATATGAGCGCCAGAAGATTAGGGGTGTTACAAAAGAGTAACAAACATAAAAAAGATGGGGGGATAAGGGCGATAGATGTTTGATAGCAAAGAAGAAGCAAACCACACCAGAGCATCCGCCAACAACTCACCAAGACAGTGTCTGGTCTTATTATAACTCAAGTCTATGGGCGGTCATGACAGTGCCCTGAACAAAAGTAAGTCATATATGGTCGCTTTTCTGCACAAGCGGGCTATCACGAAAAATGCTGTTTTGAGAAAATCGAAGGTAAAGTTTTTGGACCCTTGTTCGGTTTCTTTTAAAGACAAGGAGATGAGATTTTTCTCTATAGCTACACAAATGTACACACACACTTCCCCTTTAGGTAAGGCAAAGCCCACTTTTGGTGTAGGTCAAGATTTCTGGAAACCCCCGAAATCTGGGTTAGCCCGCTTGACCTTAAAAGCGACCATATATTATTATAAACGCTGAAGATAGAGGTGTCACAAGAAAGTAATACACAAAGAAAAAAAAAAGGAGGAGAGATAGAGAAAATAAACTTTGAATAGGTAGATCTTTGCCCTCCCCTTCCCTTCATCCCTCCATCCCTCCCTCTCACCCTCCCTCACCCTCTCCCCCACTCACCCAGACATCCTATCGGCGTCCTCTGTACTCGTTGGTAGATCTTTGCCCGTGGTCTCACCCTCCCTCCCTCTTTCCCTTTTTTCCTCCTCCTCCACCCTCTCTCTCTCACTCACCCAAACATCCTTTCAGCGTCCTCTGTACTCTCCTTCCCTCTACCCCATCCCCTCCCCACTCCTCTACCTCCCTCTTCCTCCTCCACCCTCTCCCTCACTCACCCAGATATCCTATCAGCGTCCTCCGTACTCGTACCGTAGGCAGGTCTTTCCCCGTATTCTCCCCCTCCCTCCCATCCCTCCTTCCTCCCCCTCCCTTCTCCATTCCTCCCACACTCACCCAGACATCCTATCAGCGTCCTCTGTACTTGTGGGTAGATCTTTGCCCGTGGTCTCCGGGAGGAAGAGCGCGGACGCAAAGGCGATCACACCCATAGCCCCACATACCAGTAGGGGCAGGATCTGGGTCATACGTCCTTCCATCATCAGACCCTAGCACATGGGGGAAGAGGGGGGATGGGGGGAGGAGGGGAGATGGGATGATGAAATAAAAATAACATGAGGTGGAATAAAAAATGACAATATAAATAAGATAATAATAATAATAATAATAATAATAATAATAATAATAATAATGATAATAATAATGATATTGAAGATGATGATGATTTTTTGTTTTGTTTCCTTAATGGGCCTGGCGGACTCCACGAAGAAATCTTCGAGCGAGAACGAGGCTCTTTTTCGGTTCCATTGTCAATATGCTTAGCGGCACCCCCACTCGTCCAAATAACTCCATTCGAATTGCCATTGTTCCTGGACATTCAAACATATGTTTGACATCCTCCTTTTCATGGCCGCATCTTCGGCAGCATGGGCTGAGCTTTTCATTTACAAAGTTCTTATACCATCTTAAGCTCCAATGATGGTCCAACCGAATTCTCGATAGCTCAACCTGGTCCCAGCGACATGTGATATTGATGATGATGATGATGATGATGATGATGATGATGATGATGATGATGATGATGATGAGGAGGAGGAGGAGGAGGAGGAGGAGGAGGAGGAGGAGGAGGAGGAGGAGGAGGAGGAGGAGGAGAAGGAGGAGGAGAAGAAGAAAAAGAAGAAGAAGAAGAAGAAGAAGAAGAAGAAGAAGAAGAAGAAGAAGAAGAAGAAGAAGAAGAAGAAGAAGAAGAAGAAGAAGAAGAAGAAGAAGAAGAAGAAGAAGAAGAGTGATGCAAATATTTTCTATAGCGCCCATTCCCGTGCAAAACAACTCTAGGTAAGCGTTTTACAATACCTTCATCTCAACACATGCTCATACATACGCCCTTAGATTAACGGTAGCACACACACACACACACACACACACACACACACACACACACACACACACACACACACACACACACACACACACACACACACACACGCAAGGACCCATACAGAATAAAAAATTCTATACTTTTTGTTATGGAGCTGAAATGTAGTTTTCCAGGTAATTAATTTTCATTAGTTGTAAGTAATTTCTTACTCAAAATTCTGGGAGCTGCCTATTACCTTGCCCATTAATTTGTTCTGCCGATCTCCCTCTAGCCTAACCTCACTGTTTTGATTTCAACGTCAACAAAAGACTTTTGAATCTTGAGCGTATTTTTTAAATACCTGCTATAACAGAGTACTCTCAATGGAGTCCAAATGATGTGCTTGCGGCTACTGCGTCATACAGCCACCAACAACCAGATGTTATAAACACTTCAACAAAAGCCATTTCAGTGTTTTTTTTACCCTGAGACGATGTTGTTTCATATCTTGGAGATGGAAACAATAGATCTTTATTCATTTTCGACTACAGCACGATCAGTCACAGAAAAATGCTAGCCACGGAAACATCTACTATTTTAAAAAAAACAACAACTGACCTGGCTTAGTTAATCCTTTTTTAAATTATTTTTTTAGCCCAAAGCATGTATCCCATTTTTTAAAAAATCATTTGCTCCAGGGACTTTCTCTCAGTGAGCCAACATCGAACGGAAAAAAATGCAACAAAATTTAGCGGCCTAAAGATTAAAAAGTTTGGTTTTTGTTATAACATATGGAGAACAAGTCCCACCAAGTGCTGTTTACTTAGTGAAACTTTCCCCTCAATTCGTACTCTGAAAAGCCCGTCCTTCGTTTTCGTTGGTTAGTTAGGTTGGTTTTTTTTTTTAATTTTTACCAGCATTACGTTTTCTGTGAAATTCACTTTTTCACCACTCAAATAAACAGAGAAACAAACTCACAGGCAGACCCACTCTCCGTCTCGTCTCTCACACGATTCTCTCACATACACACTCAAGCATACGCATACACACACGCACCCACACAGAATCTACAGATTTCTGCTTTTAGATATGGAACTTGAAATGTAGTTTTAAAGTGAGTATTTTTTTTTCTTGTGAGGAATTTAATGCTCAAGATTATAGTATCTGAACACTATCTTGCTCTTAATTATCTGTATTGTCCAACATCCCTCTCCCATACCCTCACTGTTTGGATTTCAATGTCAACAAAAGGTTGTTGATTTTAGTAAGCACGTGTAGCTTCAGGGTGTTTTTATTTGTTTTGATACTCAGGGCAGAGTTGGCTCAATGGAATCCTTATGACACGCTGGCCGCTATTGCGACATGCAGCCAACAACACGAAGACGTTGTGAAGACTGGACAACAAAGGCCGTTTCAGCGTTGTTTCACCCTCCAGTGATGTTGTTTCACACCTTGGAGAAGGAAACAATAGGTCTTTATTCGTCTTGGACAACAGCACGGTCGGTGTTACAAAAACCCTCGCCATGTAAATAACAACTGCGCATAATCAACTAGCCACACTTTGTTAATCCTTCATTTGACATGAACCTTACTAGGATTTTGATTGGCGGTGATAGGGGAAAGGGAGGAGCAACAGGGGAATATAAAGTCAGCAGACCTGGACATCCTCCAGTTCACCGTAACGCTTTTACAGTGAGAGGTCGTTGCTTTTTCAGTGTGCCTGAGTATCGTTTCTCAACATCTGTCGTGAATTTTCAAGTATGGAAAGTTTTTCAGTTCCTTTGGTGAAGTTCATTTCTGGTGACTTTTGGTCATCCGTGAAGATGAGGCAAGTGCGCGTTCTGTGCCAGAAGGCGATCACGCCGGTTCAAGTTCTGGAAGCGGCAATGGAAGACGACAACTCCATTCGCAAGGCCATCAAGAAGATACGACTCACAGACTGCCAAGGCCGGGACAGTTGGCTGGAGATTTTTCACGAAATCAGTTTCATGGACTACGCTTCGCATCCGCACATCATGAAGATGGACTGGGCAGTAAAGTGCAAGGACTTTGTAGCTATCTGCATGCCTCTGTGCTCACGAGGATCTTTGCATGATGCGCGTCACCTTCTCAACAGGGAACAGTTAGAGCGCTGCTTCGTGCAGACCGCCTGTGCACTGAGATATCTTCACAACAGGTGGGCTGTACACGGGGACGTGAAGCCTGCCAACGTATTCCTGGATGAATCCAACAACGCTATTCTCGGTGACCTGGGAATGTCCCGCCTTCTGGCACACGGACAAAACAGAGTGAGCAGCAAGAACGTACTCGGAACAAAAGGCTATCTCGCTCCAGAGATCCAGAGTGACATCACCGTAGATCCTTTTCTGGTGAGTAACTGCAGAGTTTTCTACTTAGTGAGCTTGTTTATTTGCGTGTTTGATTTGTTTAAGTTTAATGTTGTGTAAAAGTTGTCCTGACGTTTTGTTTGTTTGTTTGTCTGTTGGTATGTTTTTGTGGCTTTGTTTCTGCTGTAAATTTATTGTATATTTTTATTCTGTTGTAAACAAGTAATTTTATTTAAAAATTGTAAATGCGCTGTGGATTTTGTTATTAGGTTATAATATGCATAACATCCTTTCTTTGTTTGTCTGGTGTAATCTTGTTTGTCACTATTGAGTACTAGTAGATAATTGTATTTTCCCTTTCTTTTTTCTGTGTGCTCCCTGAAGGTCTTTGTATACTGCAGCAATATGCTGTTGCTAGGAACCATTTGCTCACTATTGACCAACTCTTTTTTCCTCTTATTCCCTACAGACGGACGCGTACGCACTTGGAGCAACGCTGTGGTTTCTTGTCTTCAAACGAAAACCTCGCGATGGAGAGGATCTTCTGCACGCTGTGAAATCCGACAGAACCGTAATGCCGCTCTTGGGCTTCTTCAGGTAACGAGACATTCTTTACTTTGGATCCTAACCCAATGCAGCTTTCTTTACTTTTAGATGAGTGCTGTTGATTCCTTGTAAATGAAAAATAAAATAGTAATATGTTGGTTTTTTAAAGAAAATACATACTTGTAGTCTGTTACGTAGAATATTCAGAAATTTCCATTTACCATAATATGAATACTTGCTTTCACTTGATGTTGCCGATTATTTATCTGAGTATTTTTGCTTACTCCACAGGTTTGTGCTCTACAGGCTTGTACAGAACAACCCACGACTCCGACTTTCAGTCTGCCATCTCCTGGAATTCCTTCGTGAGCGCTTTCAGCAGTTCAGGGTAATCATAGACTCCCTGTAACGAGTGCAAGTGCTGTATTTGCATACTTTTTTTCCTCTTTTATTTCTTAATTTTAGCACTTTCTAACAAAATGTGGTGTTGAAGTTGTTTCTAGTTTTCTTATATTTCACCCATTTCCGTTTACCTAATTCACCTAATTATTTAATTGAATTGCTATTTTGGTTTTTGAAATGTACTACACTACTTTAACTTTTAGTTTACTTACAAATGTGTCCACCCAACGACACATATTTTGCACTCGTGTTTGTCTTAACCAACAGAAAACTCAATGAGGCAGGAAGCAGGTGTCTTGGACACACCAAGGCAAGCTCAGGGCCTATACATCACCAGCTGAAATCATCATGTGAGTAATGGGGAGTTGACGAGGACTTTACACATGTTGCTGGTGAGTTGTTACCCTCACTACCGCTGAGGGGGGACCTGCTACCTACGAAGTGAACACAGCATTTTCTCTATTTTACTTTACTAACATAGTTGTCTCACAGTAACTAAAAAGTTTCCATTTTATCTAACACTGAAATGTCTTGTCTCGTACGTGCATTTCTGTGTTTTCATTAATGTGTTACTAACGAGCCGAAATTATTCCAGCCACTGTGGGGGCGGAGCTTGGTTTAATCGGCTACTTTGTTTTGTCTTTTTTTTCAGCTGTTTCAATAACAACTACTCAATCGTTAAATCACTAGAATGCAAACTGTAGCTATAACTTACTTTAATTAGCAAAATGTACTAATTTCTAACATCCAATTTGTTGACTGACCCAAACCATAACACTAACATTCTTAAACTGACTAACAACTAACATACCCCAGACGTGAGCGCTCGGTAGCGCCGTCTTTTTAATCAGGCCTCGGTGTACAGTGTACTCTGAGACGGTCCCAAGCCCGTGGAAACTGAGAGGGAAAAGGCGATGATGCCAACATAAAAAAACAAAGTAGTTTTATTTCATCGGTATGTTTTGTAACTCCATTCAGAAGTCTGTATAGCATCTCATTACTAAGACATGTTTTTGTTTCCTGCTCGAAGTGTAGCGTTGTGCAAATACCACTCCAAATCACACGATAAGGATTATTTCAACTCCAATAGGTTGAAAGGTTAGAATGCCCGTAGCCCAATCAAAATACATAAATGCAGAAAGGTTCACAGGACAAACATGTGTTGTGCCACACAACCAAGCTCTCAACAGCAGCGCTATGTACCCACAGATAAGACATCGGAAAACCATGGAATGGATCAAGTTCACAGTATCGTACAGACGTAGACTGTTGGAGATTGAGGAATGTCACAAACCATATGGCCCAGAATTATTTTCTTCCTCCCAACTCAAAAGGATCCTGGCAAAATCTTTCATCATTTGAGTACTTCAGGCAAAGCTGGGCAACAACAATTACGGTCAATGTCTGGAGGTGTTTGGGGATGTTGTTTACAACATCCGTAAAGAGCAGTTTTCTTTGAGGAGTAGCAAAGCAAAGTAAACCCCATGGAAAAGTAGGCGACACAGAGAAATGGACAACTTAGAAACAGACAAAGCTACCTTAATCAAAATACATAAAATAAATTATGAGAATAATATCAATAAATGAGGAGGAAAATCTGAACAATCTTTGAACTGAACTAAAACAAGAAGCAAGACCCATTGCAATCAGTATTGCTGAACAGTTCAGGAAAAAACGGCACCGCCAAAGAAGTTCTTGCTTTAAAATCATTATTTTACTGTAAACATTGTATTTCCCCAACAGATACACTCTGTGCACTTGGATATTGTGTTAAAAACATGAAATGGCACTTTTCACCTCCTTAGTTTTAGTTTGTTTTCATTGTGACCTGTTTGAGATATGCATTCTGTTGCATACGGCATACCCCCCTCCCCCCCCCCCCCCCCACACACGAAAAGGCACGCAACCTTTCGTACACAGCGCTCCATTAATGGAACAGACTTTCAGGGTCTTAAAAAGTAAGAATTTTTTAATTGGTGCAAATACAACATGAATCCTTTCATTTGCATCCAAAGGTTATAAACTTTTAGGTCAAGAATTAATGGGTGAAGAAGTTTGGGTTTCTTTAACCTTGAGAACAAGGTTTTGTACCCTATGTAGTTTCTCTTTGTTTTTCTTTTTCCGTGCACTTAAGGGCCGTTGTCGACACGCTTGTCTTTATTCAAAACAAAACACAAAGAAAACAAAACTGAATGCATGCAGAGTTTCTGAGACATGCTCATATTGTTCTATTTTATTGACAGTCAATTTCGGTAACACTATACGTCCAGTTTATTCACACTTTAAAGTTTAGTAACACTATATGTTCGATCTATTCACACTTTGTGTGATGTCCGTGGTCTAGTTATTAGGCGGTTTTGTGTGATGTCCGTGGTCTAGTTATTAGGCGGTCGGACTCGCAACCGCAAGGTCGTGTGTTCGAATCCTTTCAGGGCCCGACGTTTTGTCCTTGAGAAGGGCACTTTACACGCATTTTCCTCACTTCACCCAGACGGGAATGGGTACCCAGCTATAGACAGCAAAAGATCTTGTCAGTTTGTTTAGTATTTCGGCGCTTAATCAGCTGCTTGCACTGTATGCTTCTCGGAAAGCCTAGAATAATAACATAGCCAAGCTGTGTTCTAAGGTCTGTTAGGGTAATAATCTCGATTGTAAAACGCATAGAGCTTGCTGTTGAGCGGGGATTTGCGCTATACAAAATGTATGCTATTTATTATGCATTACTAAAGACTGACAACACTATACGTACGGATCATTACACACTTTATAAAGTTTGGAAACACTTTACATAAGATTGATTACACATTTTATAAAGTTTGGTAACAGTTTACATAAGATTGATTACACACTTTATAAAGTTTGATAACACTATACATAAGATTGATTACACACTTTATAAAGTTTGGTAACACTTTACATAAGATTGAATACACACTTTATAAAGTTTGGTAACACTTTACATAAGATTGATTTACACACTTCACAAAGTTTGATTACACTATACATAATATTGATTATATACTTCAAAATGTGTTACACTATTCATAAAATCGATTATACATTTCAGAGTTTGGTAACTCTATGAACAAGATTAAGTGTGCTTTAAAAAAAGCAACAACAACAAAAAAAAATGAATAAAAAAATATATGATGTGCGATAAAGGTAATACAAATTGTAATCATTTTCTCCCCCGTCTTTCTCTCTCCCTCCCTTCCCCCCCCCCTTTCTCTTTCTCTCTCTCTCTCTCTCTCTCTCTCTCTCTCTCTCTCTCTCTCTCCTTCTCCCTCTCTCTCTCTCTCTCTCTCTCTCTCGCTCTCTCTCCTTCTCCCTCTCTCTCTCTCTCTCTCTGCCTCTCTCTCTCTCTCTCTTTCTCTCTCTCTCTCTTTCTCTCTATCCCTCTCGCACTTGCACTGGATTCAGCAGATCAGCAGATAGAAAACACTTAGCACTCAATAACAAGAGTTTTATTTTTTTTAAAGATTAAAATAACCAATCACAAAGCCTTATTTTACGTTAAAATAACCAATCATAGGTCTTTCATTTTAAAAACTAATTTAAAAAAAAAACAATTACAAAAGAGTACTATTCGTTAAAATAATCAATCACAAAATCTTATCGTACGTTAGAATAACCAACCACAAGTCCTTATTTTTTTTTAAAAAGGAGAATAACCAATCACAATACCGTAGTATACATTAGAATAACCAATCATAAATCTTCATCCTACATAGAATGACTTGTGCATATTTAGAGTACCCAGTACAGCCAATCACATTAGTGTTTTATATAACACCTCCCCCCCCCCTTTCCCACTGAATCACAAGTATTTCCTATATTTACGTTTTTTTCTGTGCTTGATATATACGCGTACATCTCACCCCCGTAGAATAAACGCTGATATATATTTCCCATG
This sequence comes from Aplysia californica, assembly GCF_000002075.1. Classification (NCBI taxonomy): domain Eukaryota; kingdom Metazoa; phylum Mollusca; class Gastropoda; order Aplysiida; family Aplysiidae; genus Aplysia; species Aplysia californica. Next base: position 314,637 of record NW_004797734.1, on the reverse strand, counting down.
CTTATTATATTCGCTCTCGTTTGCTCACACACACCTATGTACACATCACAGGCACAAAAATACACACAAACTGTAGCTATAACTTACTTTAATTAGCAA
>NW_004797734.1:313101-314438 GCF_000002075.1 Aplysia californica | reverse complement strand
ACACACACACCGACTCACCAGGTCAGCTATAGAAGGCCCCAGCACAGATCCCACCCTTCCCCCTAGCGCCATACAGCCCATGGTGCGGCTGCGCAGCGTAGTGGGGAACTGCTCCGTGGAGAAGAGGTAGAGGATATTGAAGGAGGCGGAGATGGCGCCCCGACCAACCAGAGACAGGCCGTTGATGACAAGTGTCTCCTCCAGCTCTGGGGACACACATACACACATATATCTGTTATATATTTGGCAACTTGGAAACACATGTGTCACAGTTCCCATAAAACTACGACAGCTACAGAGTTGACAGTTGGCATGTACCTGCAAAAAGATATGTTTTACAGATTTTACAAATAATACCCTCTGGGACAATAAAGTATGATATTTTCTTAAATATCACCATCTCAAAATTACTAAGTTCTATCTGATATTATCGACCGTTTTGAGCTACCAAGACTATGAGATCAGAAACCAAATGTCCTATCTGCTCTATCAAGACCGAAAGATTATTCGGAGTCGTCATCAAGATATTCAAAGAATAATTGCATTCGAAAAAGCTTGACATGTTGTGAAACTCAAAATATTTGACTTCAAATTTGTCAAACTGGGATTTGAACAGATTTGACTCGGTAATTCTAGGGTGGCGATGAGTCACGGCGCGCTGGAATCAGGCTCTCATCAATAATTTTTGGCTGTCTGGAGTTGTTGGTCTAACTTTAAAGCTTTTCCTTACTCTTTTTTTCTCCTCCTCCTCCACGACATACTGTACTTCCATACCCCGCCCACTTCCAAATCCCACCTCCTACCCCTGTCTCGAATTACAACCCGCACCCCCACCCTCACCCCCAACCCCCATCCCCAACTCCAATCCCCAAAACTCACCCTGACCCCATCCCCAAACACTCACCACCTCCTCCGTCCCCAACCTCTATCCCCTATCCTCAACTCCGATCCCTAACAGCCATCAAAACAAACAAAACAAACAAACAAACAAACAAACAAACACAAAAAACAAGCAAACAAAACAACAAAGAAGCAAAACAAACAAACAAACTGGCAAACAAACAAACAAAACAAACAAACAAACAAACAAAACAAGCAAATAAAACAAGCTCATATGACCTTATGCAGTTGCGAGTGCCGTAAAACTCCTACTAAAACAAAAACAAACAAAAACAAACAAAACAAACAAACTAACAAAAGAAACCAACAAACCAACAAACACAAGCGAGACTCACCTGACCCGGCCAAAAGGAGCGGGAAGATAGTGGCCAAACACGCCGTGAGGGCTACCAGAAGGAACATGTTGTACACTCTCTTACGTCCTGTGGGGGGGGGGG
>NW_004797734.1:311059-312501 GCF_000002075.1 Aplysia californica | reverse complement strand
GGGGGAGACAGAGGGGTATGAACAGTAAAATGTTTGCCCATTGTTCAGTTTCTTTGAAAGACAAGGAGAGTTTTCTCTACATCCAAACAAAATACATGTATATACACACCAGTGAAACCAAACTTCTCCTGCAGGCAGGGCAACGCGCACTTTTGGTGTTGGTCAAGATTTCTGGAAACCCCCGAAATCAGGGTTAGCCCGCTTGTCCTTAAAAGCAGTCAAATGAGTGTGTTTGTTTGCCTGTCTGTCTGTCGGTCTGTGTGTGTGAGATTACCACCTCTCTGGCCAGGCCTGCAGGAAGATATTAATTATATACATGCACACTTCCCATGGGAGGAAAAAAAAAGGGAGGGAGCGGATTGGTTGGACGGCAGGGTATAGCCAGTACACGGTTGTATATGTTTGTTATTTGTTTGTTTGTTTGTTTGTTTATTCGGGCAAGCCTAACCCTATCCGTGTTTTACTATCGTATCCATACATATGGGAAACTCTGTGCCACCACTTGCTAAAGAGGGAATTTACTCGATAATCCGATCTTTACGCTTTGCATAGCAGTCTGTCAAAATATTTTTTTAAAGAAATACTGAACGTTTCAAAGAGATCTTCACACTAGAAGTATTCTAAAATGTGAAGAATACAAATTAACCCCGGGGGTACAAAATGATCCCAGGGGGTCTGATAGGGTTAACGACCTCCTAGACAAGGAATGATACCAAGAGGCTAACCTCGGATAGGGAAAGGTAGAACGTGTTTTTTTCAAGGGTGAGAAAGATATTGATGATGATGATGAACGATGATGATGATGATGATGATGATGATGATGATGATGATGATGATGATGATGATGATGATGATGATAATAAATTTTGTATAATGTTCCTGATGAAGCCCTTTACGGGTGAAACGTTGAACCTGTGTAAAATTTGAAAATTTTAAGTCTCAACCCTTTTTTGTTGCTTGCTATTTACAATGATGATGATGATGATGATGATGATGATGATGATGATGATGATGATGATGATAATGATGATGATGCTGATGCTGATGATGCTGATGATGATGATGATGATGATGATGATGATGATGATGATGATGATGATGATGATGATACACAAAATAAATTGAGCATTGATGTTTTGTTTTGGTTTTTTAAGCGTAAAACGGAGCTCTGGGTGGACAAAAGAGGCATACAAAAAAAAGATGTGGATAGAAGGTGAGGTGTAGAGAATACATGGCGTCCTTACACAACAGAGTTTGGGGCGTGTGTGTGGCGCACCACTGGTGGAGTAGTTGCGCCGCCTGTTGATGGGACGGACGATTGTCCTCGCGGCTCACGTCCTGGGAGGGGGTGGGGGTGGGCGTGTGTGGGGGATGGATGGATGTTAGGAGTGAGTGGATGTGGTAAGTGGACGTGGGGGTTGGGGGGGATAGAGGTGGGTGGA
>NW_004797734.1:308653-309682 GCF_000002075.1 Aplysia californica | reverse complement strand
GTGAGTGTGTGTGTGTGTGAGTGTGTGTGTGTGAGTGTGTGTGTGTGTGTGTGTATGTGTATGTGTGTGTGTGTGTGTGTTTGTTTGGGGGTTGAGAGTTGGGAGGAGGGAGGTGGATGAAAGAAATGAAGAGTGAAAGAAGGTGGGTAGGGGTTTGGATTCAAAAATGAGAAGGGTGGGGGGTATTGAAGAAGAAGGGGATGCGAGGGGAGGAGGAGGAGGGGATGGGGAGAGGGAGAGGGTGAAGCTTAGGAGAAGGAGAGGGTGGAGGAGGGGAGGAGAGGGTGGAGGAGGGGAGAAGAGTATGGGGGAGGTATTAAGGTGATTGGGAGAAAAGCGTCTGCTTTCGTTTCCTCTTTCTGCCCCCACCCCCTCACCTCTTTTGCCCCCCTCCTCTGGGTTCCTGACTCTTTCTGCAGCCTTTCTACTACTACTCCTTGGCTCCTTCTTACTGCTGTCTTTCAGCCACACCCCTGGTCTTCTCGTTGGAAAGATCTTCACCTTGCCTTCTCGGACAATGGCGAAAAATCTCGGAGGTCCCGTGTGCAAATTGCGCCCATTAAAGATCCCTTGGTTGTCCAAAATTGATAAGAGTAGGCTTCGGCCGCCACCAGGGTAAAATTCAAAATTTCCTACAAACTGAAAAAGTTTAATGTGTCCCGCGCGCTCATATGACCTTATGCAGTTTCAAGCGCCGAAAGCACTTACGAAAAAATTTTTTAATCCCCCAAAACGCTCAGGAATTGAACTCGTGTCTCCGGCGTGTCACGGCGACTAGGCTAGCCGATACAGCACGGACGCCGGTCGCAGAGCTCTTGTGACATTGTCTTATGTGGTGGAAAGAGCTGGAAAACTTTTAACAGATCAAACTAATAAATATGGCGATCTGTCCGGAAAGGGTTGGGGAGGGGGTGGTGGAAGTTTGAGAAGAGAAACTTTTGTAGACAAGATTAAAGCTGTTCAGTGAAGGAACAAAGACAGACAGACAGACAGACAGACAGACAGACAGACACACAGACACATAGAGAT
>NW_004797734.1:307129-308302 GCF_000002075.1 Aplysia californica | reverse complement strand
GTTGGCGTGGGGTGGATTGAGAGGAAAGGACGTGCAAGACCTATCAGTGACACCCTCCAACCACCCGTTCTCCATTCTCACCACTGGAATATCAAGATGAAGAGACGCACGGCCAGCCACTTGTGCTTGAGCATGCTGAGTAAACTGTCCTCCTTCTGTGTGGTTTGGGGTCTATCCCCCTGTAGCTTCTCTTTCTCCTCCGTCTCTCCTTTCTCGGAGGTTTTCCCAACACTTTCGGCCGCCACTTCCTCGAACAGCGCCTCTGGGAACGGCTTCCGGTTTGTGGCCGCCATTTTCTCAAAGATGACCTTGGCCTCTTGCACACGTCCCTTGGAGAGAAGCCAGCGCGGCGACTCGGGCATCAGACTATAAATAGAATGGGGCAACACAGGGTTTTGATTGGACTGAAGAAAAACAACAATGGCAGTAACAGATTTTCTCCTCAGTTTCTGATGATGACCAAACCATTGTTAGTAAGTGTACGGGTTTAATGTTCCTATCAACACTATTCGGTTATTCGACCCTATTAACAATATTCGGTTGTTCACTCATATCAACACTATTCAGTTATTCACTCCTATCAACGCTATTTGGTTATTCACTCCTATCAACACTAGTCGGTTATTCGAAAAGCGGGGACTACAATTTGAACGTCCAAGTTAGATAGGACCTAGCCAAGTGGGTTTAAAGCCTTGAAAACCTCCAGGAGTTCCAGAACGCTCTGTTTTTGGTTCGATCCATGTGCCCAGCCACCGGCGCCATAGTTCAGTAAGACATCAACTGAGCTAACCGAGTGCACACAATGCTTGGGCAGACACCTTTGTCGAAATAGTCAAAAATGTGTTCAGATAACGTGTGGCTTCTGCTATGGTCAATGAGACCAATGCTTACAGAGAAGTGTTAGCCACATTTCGAACATTTGAAATCTTAATTTCCACTCATGGATGTGTGCAGCTTTTGAGCTTTTCTCTGTTAAAATATAATTTTTACTAGGCAAAGTATAAAGTGGTCTTTGAATATTCTCATACCATTTTTCATTGGGAAGTCATACAATGGTGGTGGCAGTAAAAACAATAGTATATCTTCCCAATCAAGTCTGGATGCCTCCATTCTTTTAGTCGCGTGCTTTTGTGAAACACACACACACACACACACACACACACACACACACAC
>NW_004797734.1:305264-306326 GCF_000002075.1 Aplysia californica | reverse complement strand
GGGGGAGTGAGGGGATGGAAGGAGGGGTGTTGCAGTGAGAAGGGGGTGGTATTTGGGATGGGGTAGGGGTAGAGGTGGTTGAAGTGGGAAAAAAAACACGAAATGGTTGTTGTTATATTTTTTTAATGAGTTAGACTATGAGGAGGGTAAGAATGAATGAAACAAAGAAAGAAAGGATAGAAGAAAGATATAAACAAATTTATTCCTTTTCATTTAGTTTGATTTAAAACACTTCTAATGGTAAGCATAACATATTTTACACACACATACACACACAGACACACACATGCACACACATACACGCGCACACACACACTAACACACATACACACATACACACACACATAAACACACAAATACACACAAATGCACACGCACACACACAAACAAATACACACATACACACACTCACAAACACACATAAACACACAAACACACACACAAACAAACACACACACATAGATTCTCTCTCTCATACACACAAACACACACATACACTTACAAACACACACATTCACTCACACACACATGAACACACAAAAACACACACAGACAAATTTCTCTCACACACATACACGCACCACAAAAAACACACTCACTCACTCACTCACTCACCCACTCACTCACTCACCCACTCACCCACTCACACACATACACACACACACACACACCCTCACTCACCCAGCACAAAGTTGACCATGTAGACACTGGTGGTGGAAAAGCACTTGAAGAACCTCAGGACCAGAAGTGAGGGGATGTCAAAGACACATACACGTACACACATACATGCACACACGTACACACACACACATTTACACGCGCGCGCACACACACACACAGACACAGACACACACACACACACACACACACACACACACCCTCACTCACCTAGCACAAAGTTGGCCATGTAGACACTGGTGGTGGAAAAGCCCGCGAAGAACCTCAGGACCAGAAGTGAGGGGATGTCAAAGACGAATACGTTGGCGATAGAACTGACCACCAGAACCACCACGAAGAACATGATACAGTTCTTGCGGCCGAACCTGGGGAGAAAAGGTGGGG
>NW_004797734.1:299799-301056 GCF_000002075.1 Aplysia californica | reverse complement strand
TGTGGGGGTTGTGAGGGAGTGTGGGGTGTTTGGGTTGTGAGGATTATGGGGTGGGAGGTTGTGGGAGTTTGGGGATTATGGGGGTTGTAGTAGTTGTGGGGGTGGTGGGTTTTGGGGGTTGTCCGTGGAGGTTGTTGGGTTTGATCGGAGTTTTACGGCACCTGCAACACAAAAAAGTCATAAATACAGGAGATTAGAGGTGCTATTAAAGAGTGTTATACACCGAATAAAAGGATGGGAAGTGAAGACGATGGAAGTTTGGTAGGAAAGGAGGATGAGAGATATGGAGGAAAGATGTTTGACAGGAAGGAAGGAGGAGAGATAAGGACAACATAATATGTTTGATTGGAAAGAAGGAGGAGAGAAAAGGAGAATAGATGTTTTATATGAAATGAAGTCGAGGGATCTGGAGAATAGATGCTTGATAGTAAAGAAGGAGAGATAAGGATGATAGATGTTAGATAGGAAAGAAGGAGGAGAGACAATGAGGATAGAAGAAAAAAGATCACACTCGGTGAGGTCTGGGGATCTAGCAGGCCAAGCACAGAGAGCGAGGTCTTGGGCCTCTTTCCGACCAATCCATCGCTGGGGTACCTTTAAAAAAATCTCGAACCATATACAGCCAATGGGGTAGCCCTTCATCTTGTTGAAAAATAAAGTCATGTGAAACTGCTTGCAGTGATGTGAAGAGCCAGTTTTGGAGCATAAATATCGAGAAGGTTTGTCTTGTAACGGTATTCCGTTCATTTCACTCACTCTGCCTACCATCCACCTCTTTTTTTCACTCTCCGTCTTCCCACAATCTCTCTGCCTTGCCAGTCGGTCGACACGACACAGGGGCTACAAAACGAAACACGCCTCCTCTCAGTACAACACTACCACCACCACTACCACCACCACCACCTCCAACAACAACAACAACAACAACAACAACAAAAACAACAACAACAACAACAACAACAACAATAAACAACAGCAACAACAACAACAACAACAACAACAAGGCGAAACAAAACCCTACAGCACATGGTGATCAAAATCACGTCATGACGTATGCGGTGTGTCTAGAAGGCGCATGCCACAGACATCTACTATATCCTAAACCACAGACATCTACTATAATATTGTCCTAAACCACAGACATCTACTATAATATTATCCTAAACCACAGACATCTACTATAATATTATCCTAAACCATAGACATGCCATAGACATCTTCTATAATATCCTAAACCATAGACCTGCCATAGACATC
>NW_004797734.1:296190-298807 GCF_000002075.1 Aplysia californica | reverse complement strand
TTTGTTTTTCTAGCTGTCCATGGGATACGTAGCATGCGTCTTATGAACCACAACTCTGTCGCCACAATTGTTCTTTCCAGCTGTTTATTGATTGTCCATGCTTCGTACCCATATAATAGGATTGGCTCGATGTAACTTTTCAGTACTCTTTTTCTCGTTTCCCGTGACAGATTGATGTTTGTGAGTATCTGTTTCATTTTGTGGAAGGTTGCTTTTGCTTTGCAAATGAGACTTTTAATTTCGGTGTGACATCTCCCATAGACATCTACTATACCCTAAACCATAGACAACTAGTTGGGCCCCCTTTCGATGTAAAGAATGATCGGTGTTTTAACATCAACTGAAAGTCATTGGCCTACTATATTCACACTCTACTGGAAAGGAGCAAATAAATCTTGAGAGAAAAGTGACACACACGTTTCCAGGTTGCCAAATATATTTAAATAGAGGTAGACCTACAGATTGATTCTCTATTCCGCTTTCGTGGTTGTACACTACATAATTTCAAAGGTGTGGAATAAGTGTGCACGGCCAGTGAATGGAAACCTCACTTATTTACAATGACGTCTTAGAAGATGGAATTTCCCAAGATTAGATCTAAACGAAACTAATGAAAATCTGAAAATTAAACTACAGTGACTTCAGGCTCCTCAATAGAACTCAATCTGAACCACCATTAATTTTGTCAAATTCGAAAGTTAAGTGGTTGGGAAGTTTTAGGCGGCGAAAGTGACGAACTTTCACAAATATAACGTATAGATGTATAGATTGATTCTCTCTCTATTCCGCTTTCCTGGCTGTACACTCCTTAATTTCAAAGGTGTGGAACACTTCGCACGGCTAGTGGACGGAAACCTCACTTGTTTACAATGGCATTGTAAAAGATGGCTTTCCCAAGATTAGATCTAAATGAAACCAATGAAAAACTGAAAATTAAACTACAGTGACTTCAGGCTCCTCAATGAAACTGTGCACCAATTAAATGATCCTGAAACACCACTAATTTTGTCAAAAACGAAAGTTCAGTGGTTCGGAAGTTTTCGGCATCGAAAGTGACGCACTATCACAAATATACTATGTATAGATTCCATGGACATCTACTATATCGTAAACCATAGACATCTACTATACCCTAGCCTAAACCATAGACACTTCCCAAGACATCTACTAACGTAAACGACAAACATGCCATAGACATCTACTATATCCTGAACCATAGACATGCCATAGACATCTACTATACCCTAAACTCTGAACTCTAGCGTAGTTTCGGTTGACTATGGTGCTCACTATTGGAAACAAATGAAAGGCAAGGGGTGCGGGGTTTGCCGCACGCACTCGACTATAACGAGACTGTTGTTCGCTGTTTATGTAAGCTCAAAGACACGGTCCGCCGTGCACACAATTTGTAGTTAAGTTTTTTTGGTTTTTTCTTCATTTAAAAAAAAAAAAATCTTTTTCCTTTTCCTATTATTCGCTTTACAGAGCTCAAAGACGGTGGCCTTGACAGTGAGTGATCTAAGCGTACAAATCTATGAGATTCTGATGTACAAATCTGTGAGATTCTGATGTAGATGTAGAAGACGTCTATGGCATGTCTATGGTTTAGGATAGTGTAGTATATGAAGCGGATAGAGCTTGCTGTTGAGCGAGGTTTTTCGCAATACAAATGCTATCTATCTATCTATCTATCTATTATTATTATTATTACTATTATTATTATTATTATTATTATTATTATTATTATTATTATTATTATTATTACTAGAAGACGAACCCATTCTACGAACAGGAATAAGAAAACAATCTAAACCAGTAACAGAGCAATGTTGGCAGAAGCACGAGGTAAAAGACATAAAAAATTAAAGGACAGGTTTTACGGGCTTCGACAACTAACAAAGGTATTGAGCGGCCGAATTCGTCCGCCTCACGGTCAAGTGGTTGAGATACATGTATTAGATCTAGCCTAGATCTATCATCTAAGAATAATGTCTACAGAGACAAAATATGGTCTAAATACTTTTGACTTACTTTACTTAAAATTAAGATATCAGATTTTTTTTCTTTTTTAATGATCTTACGATCCTGATAGAGGTAGATCCAGATCTACCTTACTTTACTCGATAACTAAGGTATTGAGCAGCCGAATTCGTCCGCTTCGCGGTCAAGTGGTTGAGATATTATATCTAAATCTAGATCCATCATCAAAGAATAAGATCTGCCGAAGCAAAAATTGATCCAGACTTTCTTAACTTCAGATATTATTAAATGATTTTACAATCTTGATAGAGGTAGATCTAACCTTACGTTACCATGCCAACTGGCAATAATAAGCCAATCGTCACTGGACGGAAGCAGTCGGAACAAAGGTGAAGTGTTCTTTTCGGTGTCTTTGAATTAATAATTTTTCAGTTTTTGGTTATTTGCAATAACATGGCAGGTTTTTCAACACAAAAAAACAACAAAAAAAACAAGAAAAGAAAAGCACTATCCCATACAAATCCTCACCTAAATTTACATCTGCATAGAACATTTCACAAGTGTCTGTTGTGCGGTTTAGGAGTCTATACGATCCAAATGTTTTGGGCCATATTATTATTATTATTATTATTATTAT
>NW_004797734.1:292548-294604 GCF_000002075.1 Aplysia californica | reverse complement strand
CTGGGAAGAAGCCCATGTCATCTTAACCTTACGACGCGCCAGAAGACGAAGATCTCGGTGTTTTGGGAGGGGGGAGGGGGAGGGGTGAGGAAAGGGGAGGGGACAGAGGTGGGAGGATGTGGGGGAAGGGAGGGGATAGGGGTTGTTGGATGTGGGGGTCAATACCCTAGTACAAAAGCGAGAAAATATAAAGAAATAGAATAAATTCTGCAAGTTCAGCAACAAACTCTTCATCATACCTGGCGTATGCTCCCCCCCCCTCTCTCTCTCTCTCTCTCTCTCTCTCTCTCTCTCTCTCTCTCTCTCTTGCACACACACACAAACACACAATAAACTGTTTCTCACCATCCCCTTCTCTCTTCCTCTCTGTTTATCTCTCTCCACCCCTGTCTTTCTTTTCACCCCCTCTCTCTTTCACTCACTCTCTCACACTTTCTCTCTCTCTCTCTTTCTCTCTCTCTCTCTCTCTCTCTCTCTCTCTCTTTCTCTCTGCCTTTCTCTCTCTCATAAACTCTCTCTCATAATCTCTCTCTCCACCCCCTCTCTCTTTCTCTCTCTCTTTTCCTCTATTTTCGAACCAGGGTCGTCCTTTATAAATCCAATTTGGATCACAACTCAGATAGTACTGATGAGAGAGTTTTTGCAGGGGGCTCTCGTGGCCTGAAGGTTAAGGTGTTCGCCCCTCATCTAAATAGGTCCCGGGTTCGAATCCGGATAGCAACGGAAAATTTTCTTCTCTAGCATGTTCTCCTTTCACATCCTTTTCTGTTCTCTAGCAATGTTCTGTTGACTGCTTTCGTCTCCACTTTCCGCCCCCAGCCCCTCATCTCCTTTACCTCTTCCTTTGGGCTCCGGACTCTTTCTGCAACCTTTCTACTGCTACTCCTTGGCTCCTTCTTACTGCTGATTTTCAGCCACACCCCTGATCTTCTGTGGTAGGAATGATCTACACCTAGCCTTCTGAGATATGGGCGAATAATCTCGGTGGTCTCGTGTGCAAGTTGCGCACGTTTAAGATCCCTTGGTTGTCCACAATCGATAAGAGTAGGCCTCGGCTACCACCCTAGCAAAATTTAAAATTTCCTACCAACTGAAATTGTTTGGTGTTGCCCCGTTGCGAGCGGCGTAAAACACTTACCTCCCCCGCTAAAAAACAAATAAAACAAAAACAAAAACAAAACAAAAAACAAAACTTTCTTACTTCAAACAAATGTGCCGAGGCGTTGAGCTCGGGTGTACCCCTTTCTATAATATGTTTTTTTTTTTTTTTCAAAAGCAAACATTTTCATTAAACGATTGTAACGAGGCTATAAAAGAGAAAGTGCAAATAATATAAAAAGTGTGTGTGTGTGTATGAAAGGGGGGGGGAGGGTGTATGTGTTCGTGTGTGTGTATGTGTGTGCATGCGTGTGTGTATGTGTGTATATGTGTTTGTGTGTGCATGCGTGTGTCTATGTGTGTATGTGTGTTTGTGTGTTTGTATGTGTGTATGTGTGTGTGTATGTCTGTGTGTGTCTGTGTGTGTCTGTGTGTATCTGTCTGTGTGAGTGTGTCTGTCTGTGTGTGTCTGTGTGTGTGTCTGTGTGTGCGCGTGTGTGTGTGTGTGTGTCTGTGCGTGAGTGTATTGGAATATGTATAGTTAACAAGAAACCCATTTATAAAGGTCAAAATTTGCATATTGAGATATACTGCACGTATTCTGATTTAGGACGCCTTTATGAGAAATGTGTGCTCTTTTTTTCTTCAGTCCCCTGGATCGCTGGAAGAGTTATGATTGTTTAAATGGTGTAGGGTAGGGAAAACTTGCAACGGAGACCAGAGCGTTTAGAATCTCACATGGCTATTTGATATATTATGTCATATTAAGGACAGGGTCAAGAAATAGAAAAGGAACTCGTTTATACATTGACTTTTTTTTTTTGATGGTTTGAATAGCAAATGATGAGAAATATTCAGAATTAAAAAAAAAAAAAATTTTTTGGGGGGGGCATTCACCTAAGTGTTCCAAATGATTCGTTTTTTTACTTTATTCACTTATTTCACACCTCCCCCTCCT
>NW_004797734.1:291201-292327 GCF_000002075.1 Aplysia californica | reverse complement strand
CCCCACCTTGCTATAAGCAATGAGTTTTCTTGTGATGACAATATAATAGTTTGTATCGTTGTCTACCGCACTGATCGTCGGTCCGATGTTGAAATGTTCTATGTCCAAATTGTTGATTTTTTTTTCTTTTCTTTTATTGCAGTTTCCTAATATGTGACATCTGTTGCGTGGGCTCAAGAAATATTTTGTCGAAATTCAAATTCTCAAATGTGTCGAAAAGAGCAAGAAAATAATAATATACACACGATGTGGGTACTATTTGTAAAAGAATGAAACAGATATTTTTTTGTTTTTCCTCCCATGTCGAGTTTTTGCTGTCTGGGCCTAGTACATCAGAACATCTTGCTAACAAAATGTGCATTTTCCCCACAAGAAATAATAACCAAAAAAAAGAAGAAAAAAAGAATATGTGACGCTGCATGATGAAATCAGTCGCTCGTCAAAATACAGAAATCAGAGAAACAGGCATTTTCCCGAAAGTTTGGAAATTTTTTATCGAATTTTTATTTATGGGCTCAACCTCTATGTCCATATAACAACACATTTTGACCGGAATTTTATTGGAAAACATTGATTAAAGGCACAAAACAATACATTTTTTTGTTTTCAAAGACTCTTTAGCTATTGGAGTTACCAAACTTTGGCGGCCATTTTCTCGCTAATTTTACCACTAAAACCAGGCAACCTCCTTTCTTACAATTGAAAATATCTTGAGTTCTCTTCAAGGTAGATGGATAATAATTTGTTTCACCGAAAGCAAGGCAAAACAAAAAATCAGCTTTTAAGTCATACCAATAACTCTACATGCACAAAAATCGACGAGCGCCTGATTCCACCGCGTCGTGACACATATTAAGTACAAGAATGTGGCGTACACTTCTGTCTACCCAAACGCACATTCTGAGACATAAAAAAAATGAACATGACGTTCAAATTTAGATTAAATATGTTCTGTGTTCTGGGGAATTTTCTTTCCTTAAAAAAACCTCCAACCAACAACATTTTCTTTTCAAAAGACTTGAGCAAGAGGCCCCCCCAGGCAAATGTGATATAACGCTCTCAAAAGCTGACAACGCCATTAGTTTCGCCTCGGTGTCTGTGGCTGAACCATGACATGGCGGGGGGG
>NW_004797734.1:289186-291101 GCF_000002075.1 Aplysia californica | reverse complement strand
GGGGGTATCTTTTAAAAAAAAAGTGTTTTACATGAGCGCTCGCAACTGCTTAAGGTCATATGAGCGCAAGGGACACACAAAACATTTTCAGTTAGTAGGAAATTTTGAATTCTGCCCGGGTGGCGGCCGAAGCCTACTCTTATCGATTTCAGACCTCCAAGGGATCTTTAACGTGCGCAACTTGAACACGGGACCTCCGAGATATTTCACATTTGTTTGAGAAAGCTAGGTGTAGATCTTTCCTACCAGAAGATCAGGGGTGTGGCTGAAAGACAGCAGTAAGAAGGAGCCGAGGAGAATCAGTAGAAAGGCTGCAGAAAGAGTCAGGATCCCAGAGGAGGGGGCAACGGAGGTGAGGGGGGGAGCAGAAAGTGGGGACGAAAGCAGACGACAGAACATTGCTAGAGAGCAGGAATGAGGAGAAATGAGACAATTTAGAGAAGAAAAATTTTCGTCGCTTCCCGGATTCGAACCCGGGACCTATTGAATGAGAGGCGAACACCTTAGCCACAGACACAGTCTGACGGCGGGGTAGATCTTTTTTTTCAAAAAAATTCGGTGCCCCTTTATATGAGATTGATGCCATCAGATTAGTAGAAAAAAGTGCGTATGATAGAGATCAATAGCGTATTACCTGCATACTTATAGTATGACAAGCAACTGTTACAGACATAAGTTCAAGGATTATAGATCTAAGTCATTGATCTGAGAGCACTGACGATTTTAGAAATAATGGTGGTGATGAGTGATAGCGTGGGAATGGCCTAAAGACAACTTCAGTCAGTAACACTGCCCCGGGTTTGGGGGGGGGGGATGCTTACTCTCTCCGTAATGGCTTTCTGACAGACTGCTACCTCAGATTACAAAGTTCTATCGGACAAGTTTGGCCGTTTCCAGTTACCTAGACCTAAAATCATAAATTTTTCAGTTATCTAGACCTAAAGTAAGAAATTTTTCAGTTATCTAGACCTAAAGTCAAAAATTCTATTTGCTCTATTAAAATCGTAAGATTATTCGGAGTCGCTATGGGGATATTTAAAAAAAACTGTATTGGAAAAAGCTTGAAATGATGTGAAACTCAAAATATTTGACGTCAAATTTCTCTAAACTAGGTACTGAGCAGAAAGAACTTTGTAATTCTAAGATAGCCTCTAACCTCTCACTTAGACTTTGAGCTGTTCATACCTCCCCAAACTGCTCGTTCAGAGGTGCACTAGATCTAGATCTGAAATCTTTTCCACTCCTTGCAATAACAGGCTTGAAGCTTCTTTGCGGACTTGAAGTCAATGTACGAGTATTTTGTAAGCCAAATGCCCTTTTCGGGATTACCCCTTCGCATGGTTGATGCAGCTGTGTTCTTCTGACCACTGGAAATTTTGAATCTTAGATTATAGCGTCCTGACGAGAGAGAGAGAGAGAGAGAGAGAGAGAGAGAGAGAGAGAGAGAGAGAGAGAGAGAGAGAGGGAGGGAGATTTTAAGAATTAATAAATAAATAGAGATACATTGCTATACAATACTGTTATACATTATAATAATATTTATTTAACATCCTGCCAGTTATAGCTCTGTATATAGATCTATATATAATTTATAAAAGCAATGGTTCCTTACCGTAGCCTGCTTAGCGAGCCGAGGGTGTCTGATGCAATGCAAATCTTCTGGTCCGAGCAGCTTATAAACCCAGCTAGGGATAAGCAAGACGTGTACTCGTGACGATTCGTTTGTTTGTTCTAAATTTAGCTCCACGTAATTTCTTGGCAGAGAGGCCAGGCTTGCGATGCACCGGAAAATCAATGCGAGGAGAGTCGAAGCCAGGGCACAATAAAATCTTACAGCTGGTCTAGATACTCTAAGGTATCCATTAAGGGCCCCCCCTCCCTCCAATTGATTTTCAGGTTTTTTTTGCCCCCCCCC
>NW_004797734.1:286487-289086 GCF_000002075.1 Aplysia californica | reverse complement strand
TGGTGCTGTTGTTATTGCTGTTATCATTAATGCTGTTGTTGTCGTTGCTGTTATCATTAATGTTGTTGGTGTTGCTGTTATCATTAATGCTGTTGTTGTTGCTGTTATCATTAATGCTGTTGTTGTTGCTGTTATCATTAATGATGTTGTTGTCGTTGCTGTTATCATTAATGTTGTTGCTGTTATCATTAATGCTGTTGTTGTCGTTTCTGTTCTCATTAATGCTGTTGCTGTTGCTGTTATCATTAATGCTGTTGTTGTTGCTGTGTTTCCTTTTAGTTTTTGCCTCCTATAAGGCAAAAGAGAGAGACAGATAATGAGAGAAAGAGCGTGTGTGAAAGAGAGGGGAAGAGGTTAAGAGAGAGAGAGAGAGAGAGATAGATAGATAGATAGATAGATAGATAGATAGATAGATAGATAGATAGATAGATAGATAGATAGATAGAATTCCTCTCAAATGTGGTACAGATCCGCGAAAAGTGGAGAAGTCGTTAATTACTTTCTCTCGGTCATTAAGTCTAAGATAGTAGGACAGAGCACAAATTGTTTTTGCTCATCGACGTTAGACTTTTGTTTTCCAATCCGTTCGAAAATATCGTCTTAATAGAAATAAGATATTTTTCACTGCCAAGACAGTACTGTATTATTTTCCCTTCATGTGTACACAAATCTATATTCCACCAATGATGATATACAGGGTGATCAACAAAAAAAAGTACAACTTTTTTGGTTAATATTTTCCTGCACAATAAAGTTTTGCGCTTCAAATTTGTACATAAATTTTGGAAGTCAAAGGAAATTTGTCTAATATTCATTTTAGAAAAATCCCCAAAATAGTTTTGTTTTACACAGCGCGTAAAAAACAACATATTTCCAGCTATGTCCCCATTTTTGTAGCGTGGCGATTAGTTCGCATTAGGCCTACCACTAACAATACCAACGATTGAGCCATACTGCATACTACAGTAGTCTAACAGGCCAACAGAAGTTTGCAGATAGTTTTTTCTCAAGTTCACTTTTCCTGCTGAGATCAGGGTTAAGATTAGTAAAGAGCAGAGAGCTTTTTGTATTGAACATTTCCTCACCACCAACTCATTTCATAAGTTTCGCACAAAGTACATAAATAATGTTAAAGTGCCCTTAAGGACTTCTTTGATGTCTAGGTTTAAAAATGGTTCATTCGTTAGTACCTGTAGAGAATCAGAACTAAAAATTCATAGACAAAACGACAATTTCAGGTCAAATACACACCGTTCGCACCCCTTTAAACGTCACCCGGGAGGAGAATTCAGAAGATGAGCCCCATGAGACGTCTGTCCGTAGACGATGTATGAAGCAATGAATTTCCTTCATCTCAACTGTCCGCATTCTCAAGGCATATCTTCTTCTACGACTGTACCATTTTCCCGTTCGCGAAACTGCCAGAGGATAGCAATGTGTTCATGATTCCTCAATCGTCTTGAAAAATGTGGACATTTCCTCTATGACATTTTGGTTCCTTGGCAAAGTCCATATTCACCTTTCAGGTTGTACCAACTCCACAAATGCTGTCTATTTGGACAACCTCCCCCTCCCCTATTGTCTCTACAAGCAGCTCCATACTGTATGGTGTACAGTGTATGTGGCATTGAGCACTCATGGTTGAGAGGATGCTTTTTTTTAGCCACCATTTAACATTACAAACGACGCATTAAAACGTGTTGAGTCCAAAGGAGAACATATAGACCATTTGTTCTCCGAATTACAGAATTAAAAAAAAATATCTGTTTACCTTTGTAAGAAAAAAGAAATATTGTTTAAAGGTTACAGGATGAAAAAAAAATAGATTTTTAAAATAAAAAGGAAAGGAAAAATCTAACCAGCCTTTTCATGACTTCCCTTATAAGATATTTTAAATTGGCGCATTTTGCATAATTTATAGGTGGTTTTTATAAAAAGCAGTTTCCGTTTTCAAAAATATGTTTCTTCTTTGAGAATTTTATGTCAAACAAACTCCTTTTGAATGAATTATATCTATTCCAAATTGCAATCTTCTAGTACAGATATGTACAGGTTTGTCATTTCGGTTTTTTTTAATCACCCGGTACCTCAGTATTTGCGCAAATGCACTTCTATGTTTCTTTGATTTTGCACAATTTTTCCAAGTCTGAATTGTTAAGATCAATTTGGAGTGACCATTATCTCGGGCGCCTCTTATTGTAGATGAAAAATTAATGTGGCAGATAATCCAGAATTTATTTAGCTTTAAATTGATATGCTGCATGAGTGGGTAGTAAAAGGCTTTAACACGATGGTTGGGTGAGTACATTTATTTCAAGTTTCTCTTTAACGTCCAGAAATATACGTTATACACTCACTTGTGGCCGGTTGGCGGGTGCTCTGATGTGATTTGCTCCTTCGTTCTAATCAGACGTCTATCGTCCTTTTCTCTCCTCCTTCTTTCTTATGAAACATCTATCGTCCTTCTATCTCCTCCTTCTGTTCTCTGTATGTTACTCTCTTGTGAAACCTCGAATCCTGGGCATTTATTAGACCTATTTGTGCTGCAGATGCCATTAAACTCCCATTAAGACCAATCTGTCTCTCGTTTCTCCCCCCC
>NW_004797734.1:282998-284038 GCF_000002075.1 Aplysia californica | reverse complement strand
CCCCCCACTGGGAGGTGATACTGACTGAAAAGTCTTTAGGCCGTTCCCAAAGGGGGGATATTAACATGTTCTGATGCACAGTAGAATTATTGTAAATGGGCTGATTTATCAATGTCATGCTCAAACTGTGCCAGAACAACATAAGGGGAACTGCTGCTTTTTCTTTCCTTATCCTTGCTATCGTCATTTCCCTCTACTTCTTTTTTGTGTTTGTCACTCTCTTGTGAACAGCTGTTTCCGGGGTACCTTGATAGTCAAAGCCGACGTTGTGCTGTTGAGGCTAGAGAGGTGAGCAGAGTAAGCCTGAATCACCTTTTGGACTTCTCTGTTGACATCCACCCCTAAGCACTCATATGACCTTATATATGAAGTTGCAAGCGCCGTAAAATCATACTAAAACAAAACAACAACAAAAAAAACAACAAGATATCATCTCACTAAGGCTTGTTCATCTGTTTAGCTTTTGATGGGAAACAACAATAAAAAAACATGCATCTCGAATAGAATCATATAAGATGGACGAAGTTTGATTGCTGATGGTAAAAATGACTTTCTGTATCTTTCTTTGTTACATATCTTTTTTATTTGAGGGAACAAGGGATGTTTATTATTCAAAGAGATGTAATTGCTTTTTCTAGTTAAAGCTGTAATAATTCATCGAATTGGTTGAATGTAGATGCTGAAATTTTTGCGTGCTTTCCGTCTTAATCGATTCAACTTTTCTCGATCTTGTTGTCTTGTGTTCCCAGCACCTGCTGGTATACAGAAATTGATTATACTTTCTATGGTTGAAAATTGTGGTGAAATCGAAGGAAACGGCATTTTTCTTCTTGTTCGTCAATATTTATTGAATTTCTATTTTTTGGCTCAACATCTTTTATGTCCAATTAAAAACACTTTGCTGAGTGGCTTTTACAGAAAAACGTTGAACAAAGAAACAAAAAATGTAAATTTAAACAGTTCCCAAGGACGCTCAATCTTTGGAAGTCACCAAACTTTGGCGCCATTTTCTCTTCAATTTTACATATGTAACCAGGTCC
>NW_004797734.1:278368-279485 GCF_000002075.1 Aplysia californica | reverse complement strand
TTTTATTTATTTATTTATTTATTTATTTTTTTGTAATTTTTTTTAAAAACATTTTTATTATCCGCACTGCAGATGCAAGCGGTGGCTTCATGGAATAGAGTTGTTTAAATTCGTTGCGGGAGAAAACTGCGAGAAGCCACAGCAGTGGAGATGTTCGCTGTACAAGCGATTTTGATTAATCCGAGTTTGTTCATGAATGTTTTCGTTGAATCCAAGTTTGTTAACTTTTTTGTTCGTTGAATCCGAATTAGAGTACGCCTTCTTATACGGGACGCCCGTCGCATCCCACCCGGTACTCGCAGCTCTAAAAACAATTAAGTAAGATTATAAAGAACCCGTTTCCTTATACCGGGTGCCCATTGTGGATGAGATCGGGTCGGATCGGGTCGGGTTGGGTCGATCACCCCCGACTCTTCGCCTAAATACAAACGCGTTTGTTTTTGAGGCGACGAGTTGGGCGATCTCTTCGTGCCACGATAGCCGATATGCGCGTTCAATCTGGCTAGCAAACTGACCCGACCCGACCCGATTGTGCCATTGGGCACCCCTTATTACTTGCGACGCGACGTCTTGCCACGCGCGACCGTCGCCTGCGATCGGTCCGAGTGGTGATCGAGAACTCGTCCCGTTCGACAGGTTTAAAGCATCACCATTGGTTAAAATACCAAGCCAAGGAGTGCCAGTCGACACGCCATGTGTGTGTGTGTGGTGTGAGATGGGTACACATCTTTCGACTTGTCGCTGGCCACTGCCGACCTTTCGTTGCGCATAATGAGACATAGGCTTATTTTTGTTGATTCTATGACTAGAGAAAAACAGCCAAACAACAAAACACAAATTAAACCAAACCCCAAAACAAGACAAAAAACAAAAAAACGGGGAACCCATCTCCTCTCGTTGAATCAGAGTTCGTTGTAAACGAGTCTCACAGTAATTGTTTTGTGAATAGAATTATGTACTACATGTTAGTCATGTTTGTTAATTAAGTCGTTATAACAGCATGATATTTCTTTTTCTATAATAATTGTTTTAGACTGATATAGTTCGTACCGAAAATAGGAAAGCCATTGAATAAAGCCTTATTTTTTACCCGGGGGTAATGATAGTTATAATAATA
>NW_004797734.1:275794-277999 GCF_000002075.1 Aplysia californica | reverse complement strand
ATAATAATAATAATAATAACAAATATCAGCAATAGATTAGCACATATCCTCGTTCAAAGGCAAGCTCTATGAACTTCACAATCTATACTCGGGACTTCTTGAAACCTACCTGCTCAGAACGTCGAAGATTTTGGGTCACATCATGTCGAGATTTTTCAAATACAATTATTTGAAAATCTTGATAACTTCTCCGAATAAACTTATGATTTTGACAGAGCAGATAGAACATTTTGTTTCTGATCTGATCTCTTGGTCTTAGTAACTCAAAACGACCAAAAACAATGTCAGATAGAACTTTGTACTTCTGAGGTAGCGACATAATTAATTTCACCTCGGCGACTGGCACTTGAGCATGTGAGTTACTGTAGCTTACCTGGTGAGAATCAAGGCCAGCCTCCAGAACTTGTCCACAGTCTATGAGAAATGTCACTGTGTCTCCTCGTGACCTTTGCCAGATGTGGACCTCAGGTCACCGCTATCTGAGACCTGAGACTGGTGAATTGAGCAGATCCTGTCTCTGCTTTGATTAAGTAATAATTTTACGGCGCTCGCAACTGCATAAGGTCATATGAACAGACTCTGTCTCTGTTGACATGTGTCGTTATAGATCCGGGATCCTACCTTCGACAAGTTTTTAAAAAAGGAAGGAAGGGGGGGGGGGAGGATGAGGGTTCTGGGTGGCTTAATCCTTACAATAATAGCATGGCTACATATAATTCAGAGCCAGAGGGGTCTCCGCTGTGGCGTCAGGCCTTGCGTGTCTCGTAAACGGGACAGATCGGGGGCTTATTACGTCGTTCCAAGACTCAAGTCACCGAGTTTCTTGAAATGAAATGCAGGAGACCTTATGTTGGATAGTAATGAAATATTAAATAAAAAAGGGCACGTGAATATAAAGCAAGGAGATGGTGCTTGGGGGGAAAAGGGAAACACATTTTTCTAAGGGCGTTTGACAGCGGCATGGAACATTGTTCGACAAAGAGGGGGGAGTTCACTGCTACAAAAACCAGCCGAGGGTGACACGACGTATTGACTTGTGACATGGCTGCCAAACCGAGCTACCTGACACAGACACACTGATGTAGATATACTGCTTTCACCTCAACACTCTGTTCCTCCCCCCCCCCCTTCCTATGCGTCCTGAGCTTCCATAGACAGGGCCAGAGAGATACCAGTAAAGTGTGTGCACGCCCACATTTCTGGCGCTACGTTTAGATCCGAGGTAGCTGTTTTTACACTCAGTTTGCTTAGAGCCGGCCGACCAATCTTCCTATTGCATTTTTTTTTTCAAGTCGACCTGAATCTCGTGTACTTTACCTGTCAGTTCCTGAGTCAGTCAGTCAGTCGGGCAGCGGCTTGGTGCTTCGCTGTCGCGTGCAGGAGACCGGAGTTCGATTCCCGAGAGGGGAGAACATTATTATCGAATATCTCGACGGTCCTTCTGCTGGGGTGTTGTAAACTTGTATCTCTCTCAGCCCGGGTTGGCATAGATCGGCAGGGTCAGAAGTTCGCGTCGTAAATGATCTTAATTGTGTCAATGAGGGCGTAAAACACCTGCATTGAAAAAAGATTACTACCCTTGGGAAACACGAGAGCAGACGTGAGTGAAGGAAGAAGGAAGGAAGGAAGGAAGGAAGGAAGGAAGGAAGGAAGGAAGGAAGGAAGGAAGGAAGGAAGGAAGACGTCACACACAGATGACCCGAGTTCGATTCTCATGAAGGAAATTTTCTAAATCGAGTATGTTCATCTTTCTGTCGAAACAATGCATTCACCTGTCCTCGCGGTTTTATGCCCAAAAAAAATTCTGAAATTATGCAAACTGAGCCCAAAAAATGTGAAATTATGCGATTCTGTTAGTTTTAACAAAGAATGATAAAGGAAAATAATCAGAAATTATGCAAAAAAATTATTAAATTTTGCTAAATTATGCGGGGTGCATAAAACCTCTGGGACAGATTCACATTGGCATGGGTGGGCCCTGACAGACAGGGCCAGAGCAGCCCGCCTCCTCAACGGTCCAAACTGTTACCCTTCACTATTGACGTTACTATAATGTACCCACAGGCTTCCCCAGTAACTTCGTCACTGTTGTTGGAATGTTCATTGTGGAATGGTAGCTCTTCCGTGGTTCTCCGCTTCACATAGTAACGGGGATCATTTTTACAAAAAAAAAATTGAACTATACTAATGTATCCCTCTCTCTCT
>NW_004797734.1:273104-274112 GCF_000002075.1 Aplysia californica | reverse complement strand
TAATTAATTAATTAATTAGTAACATAATTTTTTTCGGCTTTTTTGTTTTTTTAAGGTTGTTTTTTTTTTCTTTTCTAAAAGCTGAACACAAGACACACCGTTGCATAATAATCTACAGGGTATTCAACAACAAACAAAAACTGTACTATTTTTTTTTTCAAAATATCCCGCACAAAATTCGTACTAAAATGTCATAATTTGGAACAGATACAATTCATTCAAAAGTAATTCGTTTGACATAACATTCATAAAGAAGAAACCCGTTTTCGAAAATGGAAATGGCTTTTATTAAAAACAACATATAAACGCAAAATGCACTTATTTAAGGAAAGTCATGAAATGGTTGGGTTTGTTTGTTTGTTGTTGTTTGTTTTTTTGGGGGGGGGTTGGGGGGGTCTCTTCCTTTTTTCTTTTAGAATCTAGTCTTTCCATCCCTGTAACATTTGAACAATAATATTTTTTTCTCTTACAGAGTTTTTTAAGGGGAAAAAATTGATTCTGGAATTCATAGAACCAGCTCTCAAAATATCCTTCTATGGACTTGTCACACTTTAATGCGTCGTTTGTAATGTTCTGTGGTGGCCAAACACAAAGATCCACCCAACCACGAGTACCCCAAGCTACACACACTGTACACCTTACAGTATGGAGTTGCTTCTAGAGACAGTAGGGTGGTGGGTGAGCTTGCCCAAACAGGCATTAATTTGTGGAGTTAACATATCATGGAATGTGAATATGGAGTTTGCCCAGGAATCAAATATCATAAAGGAATGTTCATGCTTTTCAAGGCGATCGAGGAATCATGAACACATTGCTAAGGCAAAAATGTTGAAATTGTTTTTATTTCACTTTCTTAATTTGTGGTATAGCTTGCGTGTGTTCAAGAAATATTTTGTCGAAATTCAAACTATAACTGTAGAGAAAGGCAAGGAAAAATACACAGTGTAGCTGCATTGTGAATGGGTAAATCCCCCTTCCTTCTCTCTCTCTCTCTCTCTCTCTCTCTCT
>NW_004797734.1:268927-273004 GCF_000002075.1 Aplysia californica | reverse complement strand
TCTCTCTCTCTCTCCCTCGCTCGCTCTCTCTCTCTGTGTCTCTCTCTGTGTCTCTCTCTGTCTCTCTCTCTCTCTGTCTGTCTGTCTGTCTCTCTCTCTCTCTCTCTCTCTCTCTCTCTCTGTCTTTCTCTCACAACAATCACATCCCCACCGCATTGTCCCCTCTCCAGCTCCACCCTTTCAACATTTTGCCTCTCAATCACTTTCTTTCACTCCTTCCATCATGCCTTTGTCTGTCTGTCTTTCTCTCCGTTTCTGTCACCTCCTCCCCCACCCCCAACCACCGCGCGCCCCTGAAAGAACGGCCATTAAATAGGCCTCCTATCATAAACAGCGGCCGGCCACTGGACGGACCAGGCTGCTTTTTCTAAGATAAACTTCGGGATATTCGAATCCCAAATCCAGATAACTGGTATTTCATATAACCGGGTTGCAATTTATTTTATGAGCCAATGCAACAATCTGTAATCTATAAGGTTTAAATGAATGTTTTCGGGTTTTTGTTTTTTTTTAAAATCTTTTGTAGCCCAAGCTGTTCTTAAAAATTTTTGCATTCTAAAATCTAGAGCTTCGTTTAAAATATGTTAGGGTACATGTATAACATGTTATAGTAAATAGTAGGCCTATGATTAAAAATCAAACGAGCTATCACTCTAAACAATGCAAAAACTTGTTAATCATATTCTAATTGGTGTATGTGTGTGTGCATGTTTATGCGTGTGTGTTTTGTGGGTGTGTTTGTTTGTGAGTGCGTGCTTGTGTGTGCGTGCTTGTGTGTGTGGTTGCGTCGTGTGTGTGTATGTGTATGTGCTGGTGTGTGTGTTGTGTGTGTGTGTGTGTGTGTGTGTGTGTTTATCATTTATATGAGAGTGACGCCATCTGATGGGTAGAAAACAATGAGTGATGATAGTGTCCAATAGTGTATTACGTGCATACTTAGTGTAACAAGTAACTGTAATGGCAGGTAGGGATTCCAGGATTATAGATATAAGTCATTGATTTAAGAGCGGTAAATGATTTTAAATATAATCGTGATGAGTGATGATGTGGGATTTCGTTTTTAAGTAACGTTAGCATTATTCCTTTCTTCCTCTGCTCTAATGAGTCATGAGGGACGTGGGCACCGTCTATTTCGTTCCCTACTGGAACCATCTTGACGGTCACTGTGAAGTTCCGAAATTGTGGGCACAGTCTCTGCTCAAGTGGTATTGTTAGTGTTAGCCTATTCTATCGGGCCAAGACAAGTGTAGAGAGGAACTAAGTGGGAAGACAGTACAGTGGCAGGTATGTAGGGGTATTTTTAAGCGGGTTGTAGGGAGCAAGTTGACAGATTATGATCTTTAAAAATGCAGCATTCTACTCCCTGACCTGATCATTTGCCCCGAGTATTCTTTTCGAGTCATATTGAGCTTGCGGAGATTCTGACACAGGATCCTCGAACCCGAGTCGAGAGGGCACAATTTAAAGTGTGTGTTCTTCTTATAGCTTTTACAGTAGTTGGAAGTTGCTCTTCGGACTGTCCATACCGGTTTAATAAAACTGGGTTTGGAGAGCCCTGTTTCCGAGAGAATGGGTACTGGCCCGGCCCACCTGCCTCGCCTGCCAGCAGTAGTAGCGCTTTCTGCCTGCCAGAGAAATCGCGCGCGCCTTCTTCCCCCTCCTCCGAGCTTCTTTCAAGAGCTCGATGGAAGAAGACTGAGAAGAGAAAGAGATTTGTAGAGGGAGAGAAAAGAGAAGCGAGAGAGCGCGCGCGTTCGGCTGCTTGCTGGATCTTCAACAACAAAGTCCATCCGTTCTTTCGCAGACAGGCGCGGTTCGTGCGTTTCTCCGCTCCCTGCCTGGCCGCGAGTCTTCTCTCTCTCTCCCTTTCTCTCTCTCTCTCTCTCTCTCTCTCTCTCTCTCTCTCTCTCTCTCTCTCTCCTCCTCCCCCTCCTCCACCCCACAGCCTTCTTGTGCTGTTCCATGCCCGCTGAGTATCCCGGAGTCCCCGCTCACTCGCCTCTCAGTCAGTGTGCACACTTTGTGTTGTTCGGTGCTTTGATGTTGTTGTGAGCTATTTATATCTTCAGTTTCACGGTTGCAGTTGTCTATTTATTTACTCGCATTTCTTATTTATTATAACGCCATCATCGTATTTTTTAATTGTTATCATTTTTTTTTTATCGTACAACTATTCGTTCGTGCAAGCAAACAAACTTTACAATACAAGCAAACAAACAAACAGTTCGTTAGTCATATTCATTCCAGTCAGCATACCAACAGTAGATCTAGTAGTCGTCGTCTTCATCGTCGTCTTCATCGTCGTCGTCCACGCAGCTTCTTCGTTCGTTCATTCGTTCCTTCACTCATTCATTATTCCACGAAAAGTGAGTGAAGTGAGTGAGCAGTTGTTGTGAAAACCTACAGTGTAACATTTGTATTTATTTTTCGTGTTCAGTGGCTATTTTGTTCCCACCCTACAACCAACTCACCTGCCCGCCGTGGCGGCTCATGTACTACTGTGTTACTCCATCTACTAACACGCACTCTTGTTGAAAACACTGTGTTGTATTTATTACATTTCTTTCGCCAATGTGTAGTGTGTGTTATATTCTTGAACCGTGATAACTAAAAAACAAAACAAAACTCGTCTACCTCAAGTCGTATAATTTTGTTTGTTGTTGTTTTCTAAAGATATAAATTGCCAGTCCCTCAGTAGAAAAAAATTCCTTGATTTTTTCAATAATAAGCCCCTTTGGAGCCGCACACACCGCCTTAGCAGCTGCTGGATCATCGCTGCCTTTATTCCTTGGATTAATCAACTCCAGTGAAAAGATACGGGAAACAAACCTAGCACTGTGTGCCCTGCCAGGCTGTCACATTCCTCCTGAACTCACGGTATCGTACAGATTTGTTTATTCTACGCGTTGTAAAATTGTCCAGATCGCTGAACATTTTTTTGTTTTCGCCTAGATCTAGCTAGTTGTACGGTTGCGTGAGAGTAAAACGCGGCAACATTTGTAATTATAGGATCGAAGGTCTTCAGATCTAACGCACGAAAGCTTCGTCGTAGCATCAGGCAATAATAAAACATAATAATATCTTTTTCGATTCAACATCCAGCTTCGCTGACAAAAAACTCTGACTTTAGAATCTCTAGAAGTTAGAACCTAGCGAAACAAACCTTCTTTTCCAGTCTTGTGGAAAGTCAGGCTGAGAGTCTCCGTATCTCCAGCCAGTTCCGCCCCAGTTGTCGAGAGGTTCTGAGAGAACAGCTGCTGTTTGCTGTGTGTGCGCCACACGGCACCGCACGATACAAATCTGAGCCGGATAGAAAAAAAAAGTCTTATAAACAAACTGTGGGAGATTTCCATCGCTTACGCGACGAGCCATTCTAAGAATACCCCCCTAGGATCATCCTATCCGACTTCTTCGCCACCTCCAAGTCCTCAGAGATAGACAGACAGAATGACCGTCGGAGGAGGTAAGCTTTGTTCTTTTTTTTCACGAGATCTTCTAGAAGAATCTAATCCTCAGTCGTCTGCTTCGTCTACTTCATTCTGTGGAAGAGGAGCAGCAACAACAACATTAACTTTAAAAACTAACAATCCCTATTCCTAGGGTGTTTGGAGGATGTCACTTGTGGTTTCTACTTTTTTTCTTTTCCCTGTGATTTACATCATGTATTTCTTTGTCTTACCTTTTTTTCAGTGTACTAAGTGGCCATTATTGTGTCGGTGTGCTTTTGTGCTCTATACAACTCTAACTAACAATCCCTTTTATTCTTGGAATGGATTGGTCGATATTGCTGGTAGTTCCTTCTTCTTTTCTTCTTTGTCGTTTTTCTGTTTGTCTCTTTCTTTTTCCTTACACTAGAATCTAGAGATGTAACTCCAGTGGTCGTTATTGTATCAAAATGTTTATTTCTCGTACAGAGCAAAAACAAACAAACAACAAGAAGCACTTCATCATTTCTTTGTGCCATTTTTGAAGAAATACACACACAATTAGGTGGGTGGTTGATGGATGCTCTGGTTCGGATTGCTCCTATTTTAAAGTGTATATATATATATATATATATATATATATATATATATA
>NW_004797734.1:267132-268827 GCF_000002075.1 Aplysia californica | reverse complement strand
TTTCCCAAGGACACAACGTCGGGCCCTTGACGGGATTCGAACCCACGACCTTACGGTTGCGAGTCCGAGAGCCTAACCACTAGGCCACCGACGCCACATGAAATGATTGGTTGTTTCCTTCCTTTCCTTTTATTTTTAAATGATAATCTTTCCACCTCTGTCACCTTTATACAATATTTCTTTTCTCCTAAAGAGTTTTTAAAAAATGTTTTATTTCAATTCTGGAATTCCGAGTCAAAAGTTTGTCCTCCTTTGGACTCAACAAAATTTAGCGCGTCGTTCGAGAACTGAACTCACACCTTCTGCGTGCGGAAGTGAATCACCTAACCGCCACACAACAGACGCCTATAAGCGTAGCGTGAACCTGTGCAAAAGGTCAGGGTGTTGAAAGTGAAATGTCCAGGCAATAATACGGTGGGATGGGATGTTTGTCCTGGGGTCACTCTGTACAAGGCCAATGTCAACAAATCATCACCCTGTGCGCAGTGCGCTTGGTTCATCTGTCAGTTATATATTCATAGACTATAAAATTCTAGACCATCCACTGTTATGACCGTTCATATATTATTTTAATTAGCAGTGCTCTAAGTTTTACTACTAATCAGAAGGCGTCAATATCATAGAAATGGGCAAGGGACAAATAAAAGCAGTGCTCTAAGTTCATCTGTCAGTCAGTTATATATACTCATCGACAATAATATCCTATAGACCTGCCACTGTTAGGACCGTCCATAGACTTGAATTAAAATACTTAACCTTGATTGGTCCTTGTCATGGTCGTCCATAGACTTGAATTATAATACTTAAGCTAGATTGGTCACTGTCATGGCCGTCCATAGACTTGAATTATAATACTTATCCTAGATTGGGCCCTGTCATTGCAACCGGATTTTGCTCTCTGAAAATACAGTGTACTTTTCTGCGCTAATGCGCCCAATGGACGCCCACATGAAGGAAAAAATACTTTCGCTAAAGTTGAGTGCATATGTGCAAACTTTCTCCCCTTACCCTTCATTTGGTTCTAGTTCTGTGGCAAGCTCTCGACTGTTGTAATCACAGAAAGCAAAACATTTTCAGAAGAGAGAAAGAAAGAAGCTTTTTCATTTTTTACAACTGCATTATGAATATTTTCTTACATTTTTTTTCTCCAACATTTAGAACTTGAATATCGACCAAAATATTTCACAAGTAGTACAATGTACAACGCACTCGATTCGGTAGTTTAAGAGAAAACTTTCTTTTTCTATTACCCCCCCCCCCCCCCCTGCCTTTTTTTTTTAAGTTAAGAATTGTGGGCTTAGTAATAGTACATTCTTTACATGAACAGATGTCCGACCCTTTACATTTTGCGCCCATACATCGTGCAGGTCTGAGCTCAGGTGAGAAAATGCTACGCCAGTGATGTACATTTGGCCCGGCTAATGATCATCAATCCATTACTCTGGAAAAAATAAGAGAATAATGATCAGTCGCATAGCACATTATGAGGTCAAATGGTATACGGA
Organism: Aplysia californica; assembly: GCF_000002075.1. Taxonomy (NCBI): domain Eukaryota; kingdom Metazoa; phylum Mollusca; class Gastropoda; order Aplysiida; family Aplysiidae; genus Aplysia; species Aplysia californica. The sequence goes on along the minus strand of NW_004797734.1, from coordinate 267,322 downwards.
CTTGGAATTAATGGATGTAAAATAGTGTTGGGGAATAGCGTAAGGTCTCTAGAGGTAATGAGGTATTGCAAATTCCACGAATTCCATAAGCGAGCAAGGACAAGCGTTATGTAAAAAGAGATCCATTATTATTATTTCTATTATGATTATGATTATAACTATTGTTATTGTTGTTGTTGTTGTTGTTGTT
>NW_004797734.1:266008-267032 GCF_000002075.1 Aplysia californica | reverse complement strand
CCCACACCCTGCCACATTCTCTTTCCTCACCTCCTTCATCTCTCCCTGCCATCCTCCCTCATTCCTCTCACTTCCTAAATAGACTGAGAACTCTACCGTCCCAGGACGCGTTCACACCCAGCACTAGCCCAGGGCTTGACCCGCGGCCCTCCGTAATTCCCAGGAATCTCGCCGATGTTTCGGACCGCCGAGTTGGCCGATTGGGATTTGGGGCGGGAGCGATACGTTCTTATACCGTCTAGGGCGGGAGGGTGGGAGGCGAGGCTTGAGCTAAATTGATAATGACTGAGGTGAACATTTGCATCGTCTTTGGAGTTCTGCTGTTGAGTTTATGAAGCAAAAAGATAGTGTGAAGAAAAAAAATAATAGAACCGATAGCTAGAATCTAAGTAGATACTGTTATAATTAAGAAAGAAAAAAAAATAGAATTGTAAACCAAATTGATGTATCTGAGGTGAATGTTCACACCGTCTTTGGAGTTGTGGTGTTGAGTTATTGAGTAAAGAGACACAGTGAGGGAAAAAAATGATAATATCTGAGGTGAGCATTCGCTCCCTCTTTCGCCCTTATACTGTCTTTTATTTACTTTAGCAGTTGTTGAGTTTGGGTTTGAGTTCGCTCTGTCTTGAACTGTTGTTGAGTTTGAGAAAAGAGAAGAACATCGAGACCAAAAGTTTAAATCTAGTGGAAAAAGTAAGAACATAATTAGTTAGTTTGAGTGAGTCATTGTCGAGGGGACAGTGGCTATCTCAGACAGGTGGGGGTCTTGGGCAGTGTCTGTGCCATAATGTATTCTGTATAAACTCAAGGGTCGGGGAGGGGGGAGTAATGGTATGTGTCTTGTGTACATGATCGTCTGTGTCTTGTGTACATGATCGTTTGTGTCTTGTGTACATGATCGTCTGTGTCTTGTGTACATGATCGTTTGTGTCTTGTGTACATGGTCGTTTGTGTCCTGTGTACATGATCGTCTGTGTCTTGTGTACATGATCGTCTGTGTCTTCGTTTGTGTCTCGTGTACATG
>NW_004797734.1:263444-265908 GCF_000002075.1 Aplysia californica | reverse complement strand
TAGCTCCGTACTGGAACAGGTAGATTAGGCTTCATATATTTATAGCACTGTTTCAGAAGTTTCCAAACTGCTAAAACTGGAATTATAGGCCCAACACAATATTTACCACTGGCCTACCGCAGCCAATCAGCTTCTGGCTGACGGGGCTGCAGCTAGCCGCAAGTCACAAAAGACACTGCTGACCATTCACTGCATCCTGACCTTTCCCCAGTCCTCTCGACTATGTCCTGCCGCTGGCTACAGACGGACTGGGACGAGAGAGTGAGGCTGACTACCTGCGCAACTCTCCCTCACTGTAGTCCAAGTCAAGCGCAAGTCATGACTTCATTTTTCCAGCCATCTCCGGACCCACAGTCACCGTCAACAGACCAATTTGTGAAGTTATGGTCATCTTCATAAGCGAAGGACGAACAACAACAAAAGGCAAATGAGGCAGGGGTAAACTCGGAGCATCTTACTTCGGAACTTTAACATATGGTTGAAGGGGAACGACCAGGATAATAATGTAGGATTTCTTAGACCATCGAGCAGAGTAATGAATGGCGAACCATGATCGCCTATGACTGTTTCAGATCTGGCACTTTATAAATATGATGCTGTGTTGGGCGTACAAGTTGTTTTTGTTTTGTTTCTCTCTCTCTCTCTCTCTCTCTCTCTCTCTCTCTCTCTCTCTTCTCGCGTTCTGGTTGCCACTAAGCAACTACATACGCGCGTTTGTCTGCTCTGTACGAACTTCTTCTTCTTTGCCCAGTCTGTTCCTGATTCAACATAAACAGAAGGCCTAAGTACAGTAGATCGTTAATCAAGGCACTAGAACCTTATTCTCATCTCCTACCGAACAGAGATGACTTACGCACCGTAGGCATCTCACGGTCTAGGGCTAATCGTATTATAAATTATAATTACTGTTCCTATTTCAACCTAACTTATCCGTCCTTTCCCGGAGCCACTGATGTCCTATCTCTGTCTTCTGTTGTGCTCACTGCTTTTGATGATAGCAATGGCTGCTTAAACTAAACCACTCTCTAGGGAATAGTAAGGTAAATTGACTCATGAACGGATTATTGCGACGGGAGGGAGGGTGGAGGGTGTTCTAGGAGAAAGGGAAAAGAAGGAAGGATGGTTACTAGAGAGGGAGAGAAAGGGGAGGCGAGGAGGGGAGAGGGTGGGAGAAAGGGTGGAGAGGGGGAGAGAGGGGGGTATAAGGTCTGTAGATAGACAAATGGACGAAAATATGATGTGAAAACACAGACAGAGGGACAGGGACAAACTGTCAGAGAGAGGAGAAGAGAGAAGGAGAAGGGAGGGAGAGATACCGATAGATAAGATAAAGAGAGAGTGTGTGGCGGGGTGGGTGGGTGGAGAAAGAGTGGCGAGGGGAGGAAGGGAGACAGACAGACAGACAGACAAACAGATGGGCACAGACAGGCAGACAACAAGATGAAGAGACTGAAAGAAGACAGAGAATGGGAAAGAGGGGGTTTTGAAAGGAACAGGCGAAAAGGGGAGAGAGATGGGGGGAGGGGGGATAGAGAGAGAGTGAAATAGGAAAGAGAATGCGCACATATATGCATGTGTGTATTTATGTGTATGTTTGAGTGCAAGGTGGTTTGGCGGGGAGGTAGGGAAGAGAGAAGGAAAAAGAAAGAGCGAGAGATAGAGGGAGAAAGAAAGACAAACAGTTGAGGGGAGGGGATGTGGAGGAGAAAGTAGAAAGAAAAGAAGAAGGAGAACAGGCACTTTATGCCCGTGCAACCATGTGTATGTTATAGGCGTTGTCTTTGGTGCCGTTGGGCAGAATGAAAAAGGGGGCAAAGAAAATTGTGTGATATCGTGGTGAAATCTGGCGCTCGTCGAAATAATAAAATCGCAGAAATCAACATTTTCCCCCTATTGGGTAATGTTTGTCGATTTATTATAGCTCTACACCATAATTTGCATTCTATTGAAACACATTTATGTGTGAATTGTACAAAAACATTGATGAAAAGGGTTTTTTTTAATGTAAATTTTCTCGATAATTTTAACTCTAACACCAGGTGTTCTCTTTCAATAGGAAATTACTCGGCTTCTATTCCAGATAGATGGGTACTTTTTTCGTCAAAAGCGAGGCAAATAAACAGGCTTTGAGATGATAACAATTATAAGTAGAATGCGCAAAAAAAGGACGAGCGCCTTATTTCACCGTGTCGTGACAGAAATGTGATGATGGGATGTGATCGTCCAGAAGGTTAAGACAGGATCAATGTCTATGGTTGTGAAGCCGGTGAAAGTATGGGGCTCCAGGGAAGATTAGAGTCTTGAAGAGCTGTTCAAATATACGTCAAGGCTAGTTTGCATCCCCACTCCATGCGCCCCCTTCCCCGCCACCAAATCCCAATCCCTTTCTTCCCCTCGTTTTCCCTGCTCCCCCCACTCCTACCATCCCCTTTCTCCATGTCTCTCTCTCTCTCTCTCTCTCTCT
>NW_004797734.1:262284-263344 GCF_000002075.1 Aplysia californica | reverse complement strand
GTGTACATGATCGTCTGTGTCTTGTGTACATGATCGTTTGTGTCTTGTGTACATGGTCGTTTGTGTCCTGTGTACATGATCGTCTGTGTCTTGTGTACATGATCGTTTTTGTCTTGTGTACATGATCGTCTGTGTCTTGTGTACATGATCGTCTGTGTCTTCGTTTGTGTCTCGTGTACATGGTCGGTTGTGTCTTGTGTACATGGTCGGTTGTGTCTTGTGTACATGGTCGGTTGTGTCTTGTTTACATGGTCGTTTGTGTCTTGTGTACATGGTCGGTTGTGTCTTGTGTACATGGTCGTTTAGAGCAGGATCGGATGTATCTCCCTCGTTCTAGACAAAGTATGTTACAGTTACAGGATGGGAAAATCCCGGTCGTTCAGGCTGGGTCTCGTCTACGACAGTGTTGTCCACCCGAGGAATTGGTTAAGACAAGGTTGTTAGTGATCAGTGACCAGTATATCCATGGTCTATGTTGTCAGTGACCAGTGGTCTATGTTGTCAGTGATCAGTGACCAGTATGGTCTATGTTGTCAGTGATCAGTGGTCTATGTTGTCAGTTAAGATTAGTCCGAGCGACATAAACCTGCGGTAGTGGTTGTCAGTGCACAGCCCATACATTGTCATACGTACACTCACATTATTATTTTTGTACTTGTTTATTTGTTGAAGACCGTCTCAGTTCTAGTGATTTGGCAGTGTGTACACCACAGCAATAATAAACACTGCAACAACAACAACAACAAAAACAGAATAAAAAGAACAACACTGCGACAATTCACTACGACCACAACAGCAGCAGCAACAACAACAACAAGAACATCAACATCAGCTACTCCACGGAAGGACGTTGACATACATTCTTACAGGTCAGGAGAATTATTTCTTCCGTTTCAAAACTCGAGTTTTGTAAATTAAAATTCTGTTTTCTACGTTCTTTTTTTCTTTCTTTCTCTTTTTCTTTCTCTCTTTCCCCCCAAGCATTCTGCTGGCTTCGCGCCGGGCCAGGCTAATATAATAAAGACCAGTGCTACAGCCGGTGGGCTAGGGGAAAAGCGGG
>NW_004797734.1:258908-259928 GCF_000002075.1 Aplysia californica | reverse complement strand
ACACACACACACACACACACACACACACATGTACAAACGCGCGCCTGGCATCATAAAGCTGTTTTTAAAGTTTTGAAACAGCACTGCTGTAAGGTAAGTCTAGGGCAAAACTAACTTGTGTGGTGTAGTGGTTAGGTGCTTCACCGGTGCACACAAAACACCTGAATGTGACACCCGAGTGGGATGAGTTTTTATTCATGTTTCTCTGCGTCTTTTTGCTGGCCCTCCTGTCTGGCAAGGTCGCAATGGCCTACCTTCTAAATGGTCTAATTTATGCCGATGGGGGCGTAAAATACCCACATTAAAACCAAAAAGTCTGAGGAAAAAGGTAGGCAAAGAACGTGGGGTATGCACACGGAACTAATCATCAGACCCGAGACAGCGCAGATTAGAAGAGCTCACGTTTCCTGCGCGGGGAAGTAGCGGTAGTCTGAAGCGTGCTGCCAGAAAGATTTCCTCCATTAAAACAGCGCTCCCTGCTCTCTAAGCACGTGCATTGCATGTGTCCTAAAGGATTTTTTTTTAAATCTTGATTTTGAGTGGCTTTGGCGTATAGAGCCTTTCTTTACATTTCTTTTCTATTTTTTTTTTTTTTTTTTTTTTTTAGCCTGTTTATGCTATTTGTTTTGTGTGTTTTTTGCTTTATGTCTTCTTTTTGTTTTCATCCTCGTTTTTTTTTCTTTTTTCCTTTCATTGGCATTTATAAATTAGTTTACATTTCTGGCATTTAAATACGCTTCTGCCTGATGGTTGGAGGGTGTTCTATTTTTACTGTTTCTCGGTTGTTTCTGTCTGTGTGGGGTTGAGGTATGGGTTTTTTTCTCCAACGCTTTGTGGCCATTACTGAGTCGATGAGCTAAGAAATAGCACGGGAACAGATACAAACAAAGATAGAAAGAGTAGAAAGAGACAGAGAGACTGATAGAAAGATAGACTGGCGGTCAGACAAACAGATAGAGAGACAGACAGAGAAGAGAAAATGAAAGAGTGAGAGAGAGAGAGAGAGAGAGTGTGTGTGTG
>NW_004797734.1:255292-256294 GCF_000002075.1 Aplysia californica | reverse complement strand
TCTCTCTCTCTCTCTCTCTCTCTCTCTCTGTCTGTCTGTCTGTCTATCGTGTGGGTGGGTGACGGGTGCTCTGGTGTGGTTTGCTTCTCCTTTCCTATTAAACGTCTACCGTCCTTTCCTCTCCTCCTTTTTTGTGTTTGTTACTCTCTCGTAACACCTCTAATCCTAGGCATGTATATGACGTTATCCGGTTGCAAGTGCCGTAATACACGTACTAAAACTAAAATATCTCTCTCTCTCTCTCTCTCTCTCTCTCTCTCTCTCTCTCTCTCTCTCTCTCTCTCTGTATGTGTGTGTGTGTCTCTTTCTCTTATCCACCCTCTCTCTCTCTCTCTCTTTCTCTCTCACACACACACACGCTCCTATCTACTCTCTCTCTCTCTCTCTCACTCCTTCACACACACACACACACGTACACACACATAGGGGGCTGTCGTGGCCTAGAGGTTAAGGTGTTCGCTTCTCATTCAAAGGTCCCAGGTACGAATCAAGGTAGCGACCGATTTTCTTCTCTTAAATTGCCTCCTTTCACCTCCTTTCCTTCTCTCTTACAATATTCTGTCGTCTGCTTTCGTCTCCACTTTCTTCCCCTACCCCCTCACCTCCTTTGCCCCCTCCACTGAGCTCCTGGCTCTTTCTGTAGCCTTTTTACTGCTACTCCTTGGCTTCTTCTTACTGCTGTCTTTCAGCCACATCCCTGATCTTCTTGTAGGAAAGCTCTACACCTAGCCTTCTCGGACCAGGGCGAAAAATCTTGGAGGTCCCGTGCGCAAGTGAAAGATCCATTGGTGGTCCAAAATCAATGAGAGTAGGCTTCGGTAGCCACCCGGGCAAAATTCAAAATTCCCTTCCAATTGAAAGTGTTTGGTGTGTCCTGCTCCGTCATATGACCTTATGCAGCTGCGGGCGCCGTAAAACATTTACCAATAAAAAAAACTCCAAAAAAGAACCACACGTACACACACACGTACACAAACATGCACTCTCTCTTTCTCTCTCTCT
>NW_004797734.1:254041-255192 GCF_000002075.1 Aplysia californica | reverse complement strand
TGTGTGTGCGTGCGTGCGTGTGTTGTTGTTGTTCTTGATGTTGCTATTGTTGTTGTTATTGTAGTTATACTACTGTTGCTGTTGTAGTTAATATTTTTGTCCTTGTTTTTACCGTTGTTATAACTGCTGGGCGGTGGTTGGAGAGCGCCACTGGCAGGTCCTACATTTTTTTACTTTCGATGTGTTATGTATGCCTGTCTGTCTTATTTTTTCCCAACACTAAATGCCCTGACCATTATTGTGTCTATGTGATTCTTTTTACTCAAACAAACAAACAAACAAACAAATTGCTGTTGGATTCGAGCCAGATCCATTAGCTCAACTTGATGCCAGCAGAGCGAACAGCGTGTCCCGATTTTCTAGTATTAAATCAGATTCACATAGCACGTTACCGAATTGGGTCTGTGGTATCATTTAGAAGAAAACGACACCGAGGCCTGAACCAACTGAAAGAAACAACGAATCGCGACAAAGAAGCCTTAATACTAGACTCGTTTGAACCAAAATGTGTCGAAACGGAACTCTTACCAATTCAAAAGTTTCGTTTCGCTACGGTGTCGTTTCGAGGCCTAAGGTATAATTCAATCAAAGCGATTGACGCGTAGACGTGAAGCGGTGCTAACACTTCCTTGCCCTCCCTATAAGCCCAGGAGGAGGGTGGATGGGGAAATTTGTAGCGAAGTCTGAGAATATAAGAGGCCCTTTGATTGCCCCTTGGACATTAATATCCGGCTATTATCACACTTTCAGCGTACACCTATTCCAGGCCTCTCGATTGTTGGATGGTCTTCACACTGATGCTGACCATTCTGGATAGGTACCCCTGTGCTGATGTTAATATTTCATACAACGTGATTGGATCGCCCAGGAACAGCTTTGCCTGGTTTTCCTGCGTTTATACAGTCAATTGCCGCTCAAGCGGGAAAGTCATAAGACAATACAATTTTACGAAAAAATATAGGTAGAATTTAGTTTCCTCTCTGCAAAGATACAATGAAATAGGAATACACAAAATATCACTTATTTATTATTGTCCCCGATCTGAAATTTCGGTTATTGTTGAGGGGAGGGGGTTTCTAGGCAGGGCCTCCGAATCTAAGGTCTATCTCCAAAAGGACCATGGCAAATGAGTGGCAGGCCTTAACCCCCCC
>NW_004797734.1:250732-253941 GCF_000002075.1 Aplysia californica | reverse complement strand
GTCTCTCTCTCTCTCTCTCTCTCTCTCTCTCTCTCTCTCTCTCTCTCTCTCTCTCTCTCTCTCTCTCTCTCTCTCTCTCTCTCTCTCGCCTCTTTTTCTGTGAAGTATAAGCAATGATAACATATGGAAGTCAACACTCGATGTAAACACTAGTTCACAAAAACATTCTTCCCTGTCTTCCTTTCCAGTCGTCAGCATACCCCACTTTTTGTCAACACTTCTCTCGGCATCGCTTCTGCTTCTGGCCCTCCTGTTTTCTAACCGGTCTGAGACTTTGAGAATGTTGCCTGATTTCCTTTCAAAATCAGGTTGAAGCCATTAGGGCATGTGCTATCAAAAAGCAATTTGGTTGGCAAATGATCCTGGCAAGAGGCATTGGGCCTTTCCGTGATAACTGCAGAGGAAAATTTGGCGGGCCGTGAGGGGCGGCTGTTTTTAGGCATCAGGAAACGGAACATCGTTTTGTGAGATTTTTTTAAATCTCGTAAAACTTCTGGTCATCAGACCACACACAAGGCGATGGCGTCATAAAGAGTGTTTTCCAGCTGTACCAAGCGTCATAAATCAACCAATCAATCAATTCAATCAATCAATCAATCAACCAATCAATCAATCAACAAGATGTTTGCTTTGGACGTCTTGGTCAGTCACAGGGTATGAAATGGGGAAAGTGGGAAATGTGAAATGCGAGGAGTGATAGCAATTCACGAGGGTGGAGAGGGCGGGGTGTAAAATTACCATAAATAATCTGACATTGAACTTTGTTCTTTCGTTTTCGTGAGTAAAGAGAACCATATTATCAAGACAACCATGGAGATTTGATGTTGAAACAACGCACGACAAAAATACGGAAGAAAGGGGAAGAGTAAAGAAGCCCTTTAAGCCACCTTTTTCAGATTGAGAATGATGGCTGGCAACACCCAGTTCGCGCTTTTGGGACAGCAATTGACAGTGGAAATGCTAAAATGTGGCGGGCGCAGACGCAATATAAGAATCAATGTCAACATACGACAAGGACGTGGTTTTATACCCAGTGCACACTGTCAATCGAATTCATTTGATTCAGTCGTGGCCAGCTAGACTTTTTACCTTCATGAATGGGGCAAAACCTGCCGTTTTTGACACAATTTGACAGAATTCGACTGACTTTGACTGTGACCTTCGAAGTCAAACTCGTTTATGTTTTTTAAGGTCGCGAGTCGAATTGGTAGTACTCTGCCAAAATAGTAGCTTTTAACCCTCCGTGAAGGAAAATCTGGACAGCCCTGACGGAATACCGAATTTTAATTAATTTGATTGGTGTTGTGCACTCGGTATTATAAGATCAAGCAGCGGCAGATATGTACATGTACCTCTAAAAACAAAGAAAGAAAGATACAAAAAGGTTTCTTACCATCTAGTATAAGACTACTGTCAGAACAAACATCAATGTATTGCTTTTTCGAGTATGTATCTATAAAAAATAATATAGCTTTGAAGGTTTTGTAATTAAATTTCTGCATGTGGTTGAAAGATGCAACCGATGTGATATGTACATTTGTCAGCTTTACTTTTCTTCTCATGTTGACTTTTAATAAGAGTAATATATATTTAATTTTTATGTATACCTGCGGGTGTTTTTATTGTCCTGTACAGCCAAAAAAGTTCCCTCTGAGACAATAAAGTCTTGCCTTGTCTTGTCTTGTCTTATCTTATCTTATAACCCTTCTTCAGGGACCGTCAGTCTCGCTGTGAGCGTAATAGGGGGTGCCCATTAGCGCGATCGGGTCGGATCGGGTCGGGTCGCCGTGTCGGGTCGGGTCGTTTTCTGGTGGTTTTAGTGCCCACTACAACCCCGCCGCTATTGTACCCGATGACCTGGAAGCTCAATGGCTTCCAGGGCTACTTTCCGCAGTTCCCTGTTGCAGTGCAGCGGCAGCCTGGAATCCCATAAACGTGGGTAACATCGATAACTTTCTATTATCATGTTGTTGTTGTTATCGATCTAGATAACTTTCTATTATCAAAGATCGTTCATAACAAGATACTTCACTCGACCAAAAAAGTTGTCCTCGGAATTCCACGCTTTGGTTCACATGACGCTGCAGTCTTTGTTTTGAAGCCCTCTTTCGTTTCTCCAGAAGAAGAATAGGAATAGCATAGTTTGTTAGTTTCGCTTCTTTTGTTTTTTACGCAAGTAGGGTAATTCTGTTCGCAAAGTCCGCACTTTTTCCAAGAGGACGCCACGGGAATTTAAGTGTCAACATGGACACGTGACTCGGCCTTCTTGTGATTGGCTGCATACCACTCGATCACGCGACTCGCAGGTCTGAAAACAAACGCGTTTGTTTTTGCGGGTCACCGACCGAGTCGATCGGTTTTTGCCATGATGGCCGCTTTGCGCCCTCGATTTGGCTAGCCCCGACTATCAGATCGACCGGACCCGATCGCGCTAGTGGGCACCCCCTATTACGATGAATCCTTCACACTTCACATCATCAGCAAAGACCGGCGCCTATGGTGTTGCGGTTAGTTAGGCGTTTCGCTTTCGAACGCTGGAAACTTGAGTCCGATTTTCCGAGTGGGACGAAGAATGTTTATCAAGTGTCTCAGTCTTTCTGCTAGAATGTTGTATATCTCTCAGATCGAGTTGGCCCTGACGAGGCCCGCCTTCTAAATGATCTAATTTGTGTCTATTGGGGCGTTAAAGGCACCTACATTTTAAAAAACAGAAGATAGAAAAAAAAAACGGAAAATCAACTGAAAAAAGTCAGCAATCAGCTCTTGATAGGAACGGCCGGCTAACCAGCAGTACCGGGTGGCGGCCGAAGCCTACTCTTATCGATTTTAGACCACCAGGGGATCTTTAACGTGCGGGCAAAGGAGGTGAGGGGGTGGGGGCAGAAAGAGGGGACGAAAGCAGACGACAGAATATTGCTAGAGAGCAGGATGTGAAAGGAGACAATTTTAGAGAGAAAAATGTTTCGGTCGCTACCCGGATTCGAACCCGGGACCTTTGAATGAGAGGCCAACACCTTAAACTTTAGGCCACGAGAGCCCCTCAGGCTTTTTGAAATTGTACATAAAACACTTAAGTTCAGATCATTAGTATTACTAGTAACAAAGTGGCAACATACCCGGTGATATCTTGCATATTTATATGTTTGGCAAAATAACAATTCGATCTGGATCATACACTCCATGTTAATTGTAGGTCCTCTACGCCCCCC
>NW_004797734.1:249209-250632 GCF_000002075.1 Aplysia californica | reverse complement strand
CCCCACCCCTAAACAAACAGAAATATCCACAAACAACAAAAGAAATAAACAAAAAAGTAAATAACAACCCAAGTTCAGAACGCTTTGCTGGGAACTGTTACCAGGGCCATCTGCTCCGTAGTCCAGGATGATAATAACTGAGCTAGTGGTGCGCCTGATATTTGGTTTACAACGATAAGTATAGTATACCGATCTAAATACAATAGTTCCACAACCCCACATATTACACAGTATCACACTAATGCAAACAATCTTACAAACTCGTCATTACATGTCGCATCGGGGCAGAGCCCTAATTTTCAGCCAGTGTTACATGCCTTGCCTACTGACATGCCCTTTAGACCACCCAACAAGTTCGATCTTCATCTCAGTCCGACGTAGTGTCCTTGGGAAAGGCAGTTTACACAAATTTCCCACTTGGCTCGGGGTTTTTTTTTCGGGGATTGACGTTAAGTTGGAGGTCCCGCCTCTTAAATAACCTGATAGTGTTGATAGGGGCGTTAAACCTATATCATTTCACCATTTTTCACCACCCACCAAAAGTGCGCATCACCGACACATTTTTGACTTTTTTGTTCACCTGAACTCCCTAACCTGTCGGCCACTGGAGCCTCTCGTATTCTTTGGATACCTGGTAGTCTCACTTCTGTCTCAGAGGTTGACGTGCAATGACCCGCAATTGCTTACGATCGCTAGCTGTCGCCATACACTCCGTCATACCTAGGCTTGTCCATGCCTTGATGTTATCGGTTACTACATCCTTTTGTACTATTTTTATTACACTCCTCAGGCCTCTGAGTCGTTAACCTTTCTTCCAAACAAACAAAAAACAGCTATAGACGGGCTTGTAAAGACATTCTTCTTACTTTCTCAAAGACCGCTGTATATTGAGCTATGACGTTTGTGGGCCCCTAGCTCGGGATGCCATCTTATCCTATCGGAGTCAAAAGTCTACTCGGTTGGCGGTTGCTATGATGCGGTTTGCTCCTTCTTTCCTATCAAACATCTATCGTCCTAATCACTACCCCTTCTTTTTTGTGTTTGTTACTCTCTTGTAACACCTCTAATCTTCGGCACATAAGAGACCTTATTGTGTTGCAAGTACCGTAAACTCTTACTAAAACAATAGCTTGCCTTTTCTGTTACCATTATGTCGAGTGCACAATAGCTTGTCCGATTTCCTGAGCTGAATCTATCAATCAAGCAGACCCAGGAAGTTAAATAAGTTGTTACTACACGTAATTAAGGTGCTGGTACACAACCACAAACGTCTACAGATTACAGTCAGAACTATGCGAGGGGAAGGTCATGGAGGGCAGAGCTTATTAACTCTAATAACAGAGAGGTGTGTGTGTGTGTGTGTGTGTGTGTGTGTGTGTGTGTGTGTGTGTGTGTGTGTGTGTGTGTGTGTGTGTGTGTGTGT
>NW_004797734.1:247500-249109 GCF_000002075.1 Aplysia californica | reverse complement strand
GTGTGTGTGTGTGTGTGTGCGTGTGTGTGCATGTGTGTGTGTGGGTTTTTTTTGTTTTAGTAGAGGTTTTACGGCGCTCGAAACTGCATAAGGTCATATGAGCGACAGAAGATTAGAGGTGTTACAAGAAAGTAAAAACATAAAAAAGAAAAAGGGGAGATAAGGACGATATATTATGTTTGATTGGAAAGAAGAAGAAACCACACCAAAACACCTACCAACCATCCGTGTGTGTGTGTGTGTGTGTGTGTGTGTGTGTGTGTGTGTGTGTGTGTGTGTGTGTGTGTGTTTGTATGTGTGTGTGCGCGGATGTAAGATAGAGAAAGAGAGAGAGAGAGAGAGAGAGAGAGAGAGAGAGAGAGAGAGAGAGAGAGAAATACGCCGTTGAACTGGTTGTCGACCCATGAACATTGCCATGTATTTTTTTTTTCTGCAGAGTTCATTCATTCATTCATTCAGTCATCCATTCATCCATTCATTCAAACGAACACGCTGCTTATTGTGTTTCTCCTACTCTGAATTCTGAATTCAATTTAGATAATAATATTTGAACGTATTGTAATATTCCACCTCGTCGTGAGATAGGATTATGACTCTGTAAAATAAAGGAAACGAGCGTTGTCATTTATTTTATCATTAACGACATTGACGTGCAGCTGATACACTCTCCTGAAACAACATTGGATGTCAGACCCCAAAAAAATCCAAAACAAACTGGAGCAAAACCGATCAATGTCTAGCAAAGCTTCTCTGGACTTAGACAGGGGATTAAAAGAATCCCATGAAGTAGGGGAGGGAAAGAAAACAATGACTTTGAAGGATATAAAAAGAGATATCGCCGGATGAGGAGCTTAGCGAGCTGGGGTTTCCAGCAATCTCGGCATCGTTTACTCCAGACAACATTTTAGATGCGGCTAAGTCCCGGACGTCCGGATATGAGGTCACAGGAGGGTGAAGAGGCCTCTCTGGTAGGGCTGGGCAATGAGTCGCTTCAGCAAAATCCGGATAATATTTATGTTAGTGCACTTCTATGTAAATTAATAATATGATGTGAACCGCTTCGCCAAACGGGTTAGCACTACGTCAACAAATGGGTGCACCCACTTCGGCAAATGGGTCAGAAAGAGAGTTAAGTCTGAATTCGGATAATGTTTCATTGAGAATTATCCGGTTATCCTTATAGATTATCCTGATTTTGCCCACCTCTACTCTCTGGGTCGCGACAGCTGTAGATCTAATACCTTATAGCTCTACTTCTTTTTGTTGTTGTTGCTTGTGTGTATGTGTGTTTATGTGTGTATGTATGAGAGAGAGAGAGGGGGGGGGGAGAGAGAGAGGGGATGCGTGTATGTGTGTGTATGTGTGTATATTATATGTGTGCGTGTATATGTGCGTGTTTGTGTTTATTGTGTGTCTGGGAGGGGGGTGGTTAGAGGGAGAAAAATGGAGAGGGTGAGAGGAGAGGCGAGAGACAGGGAGAGGGAGAAAGAAAGAGAAAAGGGCAGAGTAGGGGAGAGAGGGGCTCAGGGGAAAGAGAGAGAGAGAGAGAGAGAGAGACAGACAGACAGACAGACAGACAGACAGACAGACAGACAGACAGACAGACAGA
>NW_004797734.1:242489-246861 GCF_000002075.1 Aplysia californica | reverse complement strand
TTCTCCGACACTGCCTGTCAGGCCCAAACTAAGCAGAGTGAGAGGGATACAACATCCCAGCAGATAAACGAAGGTTCTTATTTCATAAAAACAAAGCACTTAATACGGGAATCGAACTCACGCCTCCCCACCAGGGCAATGCTACTGACTACTGACTGAAGTGTCTTTTGGTCATTCCCAAAGGGGGGATATTAACATGTTCTGATTTTATGCACAGCAGAATTGTAAATGGGCTGATCTATCAATGTCAAGCTCATACCGTGCTGGAGCAACACAGGGGGAACTGCTGCTTTTTCTTTCCTCATCCTTTCTACTATCGTCATTTTTCTCTACTTCTTTTGTATGTTTGTCACTCTCTTGTGAACTGCTATTTCCGGGGTGCCTTGATAGTCGAGGTAGACTGTGTGCCTTTGAGGCTAGAGTGGTGAGCAGAGTTAACCTGATTCTTCTGTTTGGACTTCTCTGTTGACATCCACCCCTTGGCGTTCATATGACCTTATATGCAGTTGCGAGCGCCGTAAAACCTTACTCAAACTAAACGGAACTCACGCCTTCTGTGTGCAACAGGGAAGCACCTAATTGCTATGATACAGACGCCGCGGATAACATACTCATATGCTTGAAACTTGAATATTAGAAAACTAACAGAACATAATAGGCCTAACGTATGCGTCAAATAATCGATGAGGCTATGACGTGGAAGTATCTCTATCTATCTATCTATCTATCTATCTATCTATCTATCTATCTATCTATCTATCTATCTATCTATCTATCAGTAGTAAAGCCATTCACCAAGACCACACTCTTTCAAAACATAAAAGACCCCCTCTCCCCGTCTCCTCAAGTAGCCTAGTCAATAGCACCATTTTTCCCGATCAAATGACTATCACCAGACCTCCTGAGCACTACCCATTGTCGCCAAGTTCTCAAATTACTCGGACTTCCGCCGTGTCATAATTGGATACTTCTTTCTCCCTACGACAAAAGGCAATACAAGTATGTCAGTTCTGTCTCTCTGTCCTTGTGACGAAGAATGCCACTATTTATTGGCTTGGGTTGGTACTCTGTAGCAGGAAAATTTTGTCTGGTAGAAGGATAACTGAAAATTATGACAGATGACTGCAGTACTGCTGTCAGGGGTTCGAACCCCCTACATATCATTCTCTGGACTTTGGCGGTTTGAGGACTTGTCGTGTTTTCGTGTTCCTTGTTTGTTTGTTTTTTGTTTGGAACTATATCGAATATGAGGGTAGGGGGGGGGGGAGACGTTCAATTTTATTCGATCTACTTTGTGGCTATTATCAGGTATTGAATCATATCCGTGCCTGTCACACGGGAGACTGGGGTTCGATTCCCCGCCGGAAAGAGCTGTTTTCTGTCTTGATATTGAGAGGGAAGACTGAAACATAGAAGAAATAATGCATAAAGACACAGAGATTGATTGAAAAGAGTGGATTATAGAAATGGAGAGAGAGAGAGAGAGAGAGAGAGAGAGAGAGAGAGAGAGAGAGAGAGAGAGAGAGAGAGAGAGATTATTTCATAAATTTAACACAATAAAGAGGAAAATATTTCTATGCAGTCTACAATCTCTTCAATGTTAATTAGATATTGTCCAGTTCTTAGAACTGGGATTTTACTATTAAGCTACCTCCAGTTTTATCAACCTAAAGGATCGGACCCGAATGATATTTTAAAAAATTCTGATTACATTTTTTTAAATAGAATGCAATCTAGAACATCTGCAGGCGTGTAACTGACACTACAGTAATGTACATTATTTTTGTTATTTTGTGTCTTTTTTAACAATTGTATAACGTAAAACTCGGGTCCATGATCCTTTTAACCCTCAAATGAATGAAACTCTCTCTACACCTCACGTCACGGCTGGTGAACGTGTTCTTGAAGTGCAAAAAGCTGAGTTTCGTGTTTAGACATGTCGTCTCATTTCTAATCTATAATTTAACAATGAAGGGAGTGTGTCATCGGTAGTCATGGTGGTAACTGTCCCTGCCAGCCACGTAGGAGTCCGGGCTTTGATTCCCCGCTCGGAATGACTGGGTCTTTGTTTTGTTTTGTTTTGTCTTGACATTAAGCGAGAAGACTGAAACAATGAGAAGAAAGAACAATATAGAGGCACAGAGGCTAATTGGAAAGAGTGCATTCAAAAAAGACGGACAGGGAAAAAGAAATTATTTTATAAATTTAATAAAATAAAGATGAATTTGTGTACAGTATGCAATTTCTCTAGGCATTGTCCAGGACGCTGAAATGTGATTTTGTTAGTATTATTAAAACAATCGGAGTAAAGTTAACCGATTGAAATCAGACATTTGGGTTTCTTTCGCTAATGCCACGAAAACAGCCTTCTTCGGGATGTCCTCAGTTTTTAGTCCATTCTTTGATCAAGTTCATTACTGATTTTGTTTTGTTTTGTTTGAGTAAACAGAAGCACATCAACACATTTTAATGGTCATTTGGTGCTGGAGAAAAGTAATACAGATAGGTAAAACCAAGTGAGGGACTGTAGGATCTACCAGTGGCGCCCTCCAACCACCCGCGACTGATATTTTTGAGAAATACATTGTTTACATGATTCAAAGTAAAATAAATTTTCCTTTGTTAGCAACACAGAAGCCAAATTGGCAAGAAAAGTGTTGTTCGTGGGTGCCTCTTTGCCACAGTATGGACAAACTGTTGATTAGCCCACTTGGTAGCGGGTGGGGATTGGAGGGCGCCACTGATATAAGGCCCTACTTCTTTACTTTTCCTCTGTTGCTTCTGTCTGTCTTACTTTTTCCCTAGCACTAAATAGCAAGTATTGTGTAGATGTGCTTCTCTTTACTCGAACTATCCCCCCAAAAAAAGAACCAAAAAAATCCAAGCCGACTTGGTTGACGTCATCACTGAGCGCACGAGACGAAGTCAAGCATTGTGATAGGAAGTGGTGACAATAAAGTGGCCAGCCGGCATTCATAAACAGAGATGAAAGAACGAGTCTCTGTAGTGCGGCCAGTGAGCCCCTATTGTCTCTTTAAGCGCCTTCAAATCAACAAAGTGCTTTTTGAATGTCGATAAATACCTCTTTTGGGTTCACATCTACTTGGAATTGAAGGAACATTGTAATCAGCAATGAATCTCTTGTTCCCTGTCCAGCCGACAAAAAGTGGCCGGCTCCGCCAGTCTTGTCCAGTTATCGAGTCGCCCCAGTTGGGGGCAGCGGGAGGGGAAAAGGGGGGGAAGGGGGGCTCAGTTCATTTGTTATTGTGCTAGGGGTATTTGCTTGGGACCTCCTTTGATCCCAATTCTGCTTTCTAGCTTTTCAGGGAATATTTTGATCCTTTGTTTTCCGGGGGGGGGAGGGGAGGGGGAGGGGTCGTATTCTTGGTTCGTTGATGATTTTGTTTTTGGGCTTGGTTTTATTGTTGCACAGTTTGTGGGGGTGGGAGGAGGGGAGAGGGCAAGAGGGTAACAAAGTATGTTATTCATATTTCCTTGAACTTAATATTTTTCACGCAAAATTATTTCCTTTGACGACAATATATATTGTCTGGTCTTTCATTTCACTAATAAACATTTCCGTTTCGACATTTACGACACCCTTATCACGATTTTGCTTTAAATCTGTTAATTAGTTTCTTTAGGGGGAGGGGGGTGCTACACCTGAAGGCTATCTCGCTTATTAGTAGACCAAATTTTACCCAATTTCACACATATATACAACAAGCATAGTAAGGAGTCTTAAAATCCACAATCAAATTTTTTTTTAAAGTTTCGTGTCTTTGGATACGGCGGCCATGTTGGATTTTGTTGACATGTCTTACGTAATGAAAGCCGCACTTATTTTTAATGGAAATAGATAGTTATTTTGCATGTATGTTAACAAACAGTAGATCTACAAACTGGTCTTTTGAAATTTTCCCAAACAGATTAGAACATTTTTTATGAATTTTTTCTTGAGGTCACTTTCAAGTTTGCAAAAATCCGTGAATATCTACTCTCCAGACATCGCCAACAAAAATCTATTCTATATATAAAAAATTCAACGACCAGATTTTTAGTTTTACATCTTTTCTTCATTCTGTGAAAATTTCATGAATATTGGATGAAAAATGGTGGAGTTATTCAAAAAAGTTAATGAGCGCCGTAAAACTCATACAATACAAGAAAAACCGCGTTTTGAGAAAACGGACGATAAAGAAAAATAGAAGATTGACTTTATGAGGAAATGGTGGTGACAAACATGCTCCGTATGGGAAGAAATAAGGCTTTAGGGGATTCTTATGCGATGAAATAGTTTTAAGAGAGGCTGAAGAAGTTTTAAATGACTACAACTCAAGATCCATAATTTTGAGCCGAATCGGGACTCTTG
>NW_004797734.1:241260-242389 GCF_000002075.1 Aplysia californica | reverse complement strand
AGAGAGAGAGAGAGAGAGAGAGAGAGAGAGAGAGAGAGAGAGAGAGAGAGACTGAGAGAGATAGAGGGAGAGGGGGGGGAGGGAAAGAGGGAAGGATTGGTAGAGGAAAAAAGGAGAGAAAATGGGAGAGAGACAAAGAGACAGGGAAACACAGAGGTGACCATTGTTATAGTTTTGTTACTTGAGAAAAATATGTGAAAGTAGTGCAGACGTAAGAAGAATGGTTACTGAGTACAGATTGTGTGCTTGAAATCGAGCAGGAACTTGAAAATTATAGTAAGCACTAGAGAACTTGATCTAGTCTTCCATGATTCGTGAAGACAGTCAAGGGCGCCTATTTGTTCCCTTATCTGTAAACAAAACGCCTTTCATTTTGTTGTGGAAAATAAAAACCATAAACATTTTCCGAACCTTATTTCCCCAGTATGTCAATAATAGTCTGAACGCGGCCATGGAATCAGGCGCTCGTCAATTTTGGAGCATATGGGGTTATTGCTCTCATTTTAAAAAGTTGTCCATTTGTCTTGATTTTGATTTTTTTAAACCATCTATCTTAAATGCTGAGATAAAAGGGGTCGGGGTCGACTGTACTAGAGGTACAAGTAGTTAGGGAATGGCCGCTAAAGTTTGTAGTCATTCAAATCCTGAGTGTCTTTGGAAACTACAAAATTACATTTGAGGTGTCTTTTATCGATTTTTTTTTTTACAATAGAATCCAACACAGAATTGAATTTTTAAATGGACATAAAAGATATTGAATCAAAAAGAAAAAAAAAGATTATAAATACCTAAAGGGCAAAAATAAATAATGAAATAATTCGGTTACTTCGATTTCATCACTGTGAACAGCTCCTGAATTCACCGATGCTCCCATATACCGCGTAAGCATCGTACTCATGTAATGGCACAGACTTATCCAAGACATCATTCTTGATTCTTGCGCCTTGGGACTGACCTCAGCTCCGGGGTCAACGTCTCTGAACGCACGATGTCTGAGAGCCTGGGTATATTATTGCCGTTTTCTCAAGAAGGGATCTTGGTTAAGACATTTTTTTAAACTCTGCAGCTCATCCTCCTCAAGTTACAGGATGTTACCGAGGACGTGGCAAAGCTCTGCACGTCCCTGCTT
>NW_004797734.1:235359-236769 GCF_000002075.1 Aplysia californica | reverse complement strand
GTGTGTTTGAGGGAGAGGGGGGGGTGAGGGAGAGAGGGGGGTGAGGGAGAGAGAATACACGTTTGTATTTTTCTGTAGGCTCTGTATTATGTTTTTGTTATAGAAAAGCTCCTTCGTATTACGGTTTCATCAGAAAGGGGGCATGTGTCTGTGTTTGGCTTACATCATTGCGATAACTCTTACTCTTAGTCAGTTATCCGTTTCGACCAATCGCTTTCTTAAACATGGCTATCACCATCACTCCACATTTAATTGGGCAGTTTGCTGCTTTTTTAATATCAAACAACTATCGTCCTTATCTCTCTCCTCCTTTTTAGTGTTTGTCCCACTATTGTCACACCTCTAATCTTCGCCACTTATATGCCCTTACTGTATTGCAAGTGTTGAAAAACTCTTAGTACAATTAAAACTACATAGATTTTGGTTTTTAAACAACAAAAGTAGGCCTACAAATTAATGTTTACTTCGAGAATAGCCTTATCGCAGACTGGTGACATAACACTTCTCAGTCTCTGCCAGGTTCTACCACAAATTAGAAGCCACCAGTAGTGAGCATTGTTTCGTCACTACACACCCACATACACATCCTTGTCGCTGTGCCGATTTCTCCGGTGGTGATATTTCTTATGACCTTTAAAGTCTGCACTACATGTATCAAATACCATCGGAATACTATCACAATACTGATTATGTATCTAGCCTTAACATTATTATTGTTAGCAATTTTTCATTTATATTTTAAATCATAATATTATGCATGTTAGTGTGGGTCAGTTTGTGAGTGTAAGCATACCATATCACTAATTAAGTGCGAATGTGTTGGTGTTAAAAGAGGGCTGTGTGAGATATATATCTGTACGTCTGTCTCTCTGCTGAGGTGTGTTTTCCCAGTCTGCTTGAGATAACCTTTGGCGGCCACGATGGGAGCAGCCCATATCTAAAAGATCTAAACTATGTCGAATTGGGCATAAAATATTTACAATCAATCAATCGGTCTGTGTTTGGAGTTGCCTGCTGCAAGTTCCTGAATGGAAAAACCAATCAGTTCAGTCGTCTCTTTTGCAAATATCTCATTTACCATAATAGACGGCTCGATTTCCTTTTTCTTATAATTATTTAAAGAACATAAAGGCCTTGAACGTCTAGATCTAGCTCTCACTGACAAAATCAAAGACAAATGAGGCAGGGATAGATCCAAATGAACCTACTTGGAGAGCCTAAACAGATGAGTGACGAAGAAAAGTGAGGATAATGTAGTTTTTATGAGAGCATCCGAGCAAAGGAATGAATGGAGAGGCGTGACGGCCGATGTCTGAAGCAGATCTGGGGTTTGATGATGATATTTTATTTAATAATTTTCTATTTATTTAAAAACCATTATTAGTGCCATACTTTGAAGCCAGAACTCCC
>NW_004797734.1:233389-234536 GCF_000002075.1 Aplysia californica | reverse complement strand
TCAGTAATGATTACTGCTCGCTGATGGCTTGTGTTCTTGATGGGGGTCTTGTCTTCACTTCTACTACACAGCTAGGAAGGAAGTGCTGGGTGACAGACTGACAGACAGACAGACAGACAGACAGACAGACAGACAGACAGACAGACAGGCAGACAGTTAATTAGTGGCCGTTCGTCTTTTCGTAAGGTACCGGTAAGGCCGCGTATCCACCAAACCAGAAACGACCTACATGTGTAATTTCGGTCTGTTCGTTGCCAGCATTCGTGTCCACCGACGAGTGAGTAGATGTAACGACAGTTTTTCATTTCTCGGTATTGAGCTATAAATAGTGAAAAAGTTGATGGACGCAAGGCGGGAATAAGAAGTAACTGGAAGGGGTGGAGGTTTTGTTTTCTAATTTAGTAAAATTATTTAATATGCATTTAGACCAGGTGGCTGTGGTGTAGCCATGTCTAATTTTGAAGCGCTGATCACGAACATGGCAAAAGATTTTTCATCAGAACGTATAAATATGTGCTGAAAATTAGAGGTTTTACAAGAGAGTAAAAATCACAAAAAAGAAGGCGACAAAATAAGCCAATAGATGTTAGGTAGTAAATAAGGAGCAAACCACATCAAAGCA
Source organism: Aplysia californica (assembly GCF_000002075.1). Classification (NCBI taxonomy): domain Eukaryota; kingdom Metazoa; phylum Mollusca; class Gastropoda; order Aplysiida; family Aplysiidae; genus Aplysia; species Aplysia californica. The sequence goes on along the minus strand of NW_004797734.1, from coordinate 233,914 downwards.
CGAGCCAATCTTCCAATTTCTTTACTTAAAATGTTGTTAAAACACAAAAGTGGTACTATGGTCTACTCGCCTGTACTTTAAAGGACTCATTAACTATTTGAAAGGCTTTAACAATTCTCAAGTAAAGGGAAGCCTTTTTGGTTCTGTAAAAGCCTTTTAGGTTCTGTAAAAGAAGCAATATATTCTCTCGTACGGAACTTGGGAACATTTTCGCTTTATCATCTTTCAGTCTTTACCATCTCCTTTTCTTACTTCTTGAATTTCAAGGCGACTAAAGTGACTACAACCCTTGGGGGTGGGGGGGGGGGCAGACATAATCATAAAAGCCGTATAGAGGTTGTTGTACTGAATTACAGTAACTGAGATTGTTCTGCTTCTTGCTGCGTAAGTGTTGTAATGTTGAAACTGTTGAAAAGAGAGCTGAGTTGTTTTAGAACGAGGATGAGCGCGTATGTATATGGGTGTGTGTTTTATGCGTGCGTGCTTGCGTGTGTGGAATTTATGTGTGTGTGTGTGTGTGTGTGC
>NW_004797734.1:229138-232220 GCF_000002075.1 Aplysia californica | reverse complement strand
TTCAGGATCCATCCCAGAGTCTGTCTGCTTATAGTCTCCTTCATAATCTGGTTGGAGATCCGTCGGACTGGTCCGCACAGATGGCTGTTTCCCCTCTCCTCTTTGGATCCTCTTCTCCTTCAATCTACCTAAAGTGTGGGAACCGTGGAACTGCTATCCGCCCTATTCTTCCTCAAATGTTCCCTTACAGCGGTTTGGACGGTTGGTGGGTCCAGTGTCAAATTCCCTCCCATTTTTGCCTCTCCAGCCAGCCTGTCTGCTCTCTCGTTGCCGGTTACCCCCGCGTGGCCCGGGCAGAAGATCCAGGCCACTCTTTCCAGGCTGCTCTCCCTGATCGTAGCCTTCCAGTCCGCATACAGCATCCCTTTCTGTTCCTTGTGTAGTGTGCTCATTGAGTCAGTAATGATTACTGCTCGCTGATGGCTTGTGTTCTTGATCCAGTGTAGAGCCTCACGTATGGCTTTTTATCTCCATACACATACTTGATGTTGTCAGTGCAGTTGCTCCACTTTGCTCTTTCAGTACTACCCCATCAGCTCTGACACTGAAGGCCCAGCCCGATTTGACCCCTCTGTTGACTGATCCATCCGTGAAGATCACAGCATCTTCATGTTCGCTATGCTCTTCTGTCAGGGTCTCAATTTCAGTAATTGTAGCTCCAAGTGGCCAGTCGCAACATTCTCTACCCAATCTTGCCTTCACGGTTGTGTACTCTCCGGGCGCATCTTCGACCACAACCCAGTCCCTGCCTCTCCTGATGTCTTGTATCTGGCAGCACTCGTTGATGGTGGCTTGAGTCATCCATTCTGTGCCCCTCTTAAGCCTTGATGTCATCTGCCGTCCCACTTTCTTATGTAGAGGGTTCGTCTCGTCTGCGTTGACTCGCAGAAAGGCTTGGACTTGTGCCAGTTTGTGGCTCTCGTTTGCACATGGGAAGTCCAGGAAGTATCTCATTGCTTCAGTTGAGGTGTCTCGTGTGCACCCCAGGATTACCCTCATTCCTTCATTTTGTAACACCTCGAGTCGTTGTAGTTGCGCCTTTGATAGGGTCAAGAGTCCGAGCCCGCATTCTACGACAGAGAGTACCAGTGTCTGGTAGAGGATGACAAGGATTTTCTGGCTCATCTTAACTCTGGCCATCATCTTACGGGATGTTAGGCCTTTTCTCGTCCTGGAGATTGTTCTCGTGATGTGATTTTTGCCAGAGAGGGTGCGATCAAACGTGATGCCCAAGTACTTCAGTGTGGGTTCCCTCTTCAGCACTTTGCCTCCAATCGAGATACTTGGCATGTCATCGTGCACTGCATGGTTATTCAGTGTACACCACAGTGCACAGGATTTGTCTGGGTGCAGTTTCCTGTTGTTCGCTTCACACCACTGTTCAAGTCCGTTGAGTTCTTCTTGTACTCTCTCCGCTGTAACTGCCTGCCTGTACACCAGCACATCATCAGCAAAATTGAGTACACGTACGGGCCCCTCCAGCTGGTTGGAAGTTATCCCTATTGTATAAACGTTGAACAGAACTGGCGAGATCCCTTTGGTAAGCCTGGTGTGATCTCGGTAGGTTGCGAAGCTCATCAACCAAGACGTAGTGCTACCTTTCGTTTGAGCAGCGCTGCCCCAATCCATTGCACTAAATGTGGATCTACCCTCAGGTTGACTAGAGTCCTCATGAGTGTGTCGTACTGAACTCTGTTGTAGGCATCTTCCAGGTCAAGTGCTGCTACCAGAGTTTCTTTCCCCCGTTCGAAGCCATCATATACGTCATATACACTTGCCTTGGTATCGTGTAAGTCCTCCATTGGCCTAAATACAGGATTGTCAGCGTCTTCTCACGGAATTGACAAAAGTCTGAAAGAACACCTGTGGAATCAGTATCCACTCGTTAATTTCAGAACGCCTCAGCTCCTGAAGATTGAGAAGAGGTCTTCCACAGGACAAACGGCGGCCAAGCGCGTCCTACACATGCTCAATTGGTGCCATCTCAGGAGACAGCGATGGCCGAGGCAGGACATCAATGTTGTTTGCCTGCAGAAAAGCAACGGTGGCTCGAGCGGTGTGCGGGCGAGCGTTGTCGTGTTGGAATAACTGCAGCTTTTGGGTGTTGACCAAATAAGGACACGACGTGGCTCTGCAGAACCGGCTGGTACGTGTTGGCATTCACAGGCTAGTCGAAGACGTACAGTGGTGTGCGATAATCGTGGCTGAACGCTCCCATACCATGACGCTGCCTTCTCCCCTTCTATCGTCCTCCACCATGCGACAGTTGGCGTAGCGCTCGCTGGTGCGTCTCCAGACCCTTCTTCTCCCGTCAGCAAGCGAGAGGGCCAACCGACTCTCGTCAGAAAAGATTACATTCCTCTACCGGCGTCGTGTCATCTGTAAATGCTGCCTTGCCCACTGCAAACGTTGTTGACGGAGCCTCTGTGTCTGGACGGGACCAACGTACGCGCGTTTATCAGCAAGTCCTGCTTCCCGAAAACAGCGTCGCACGGTCCATTCAGATACTGGTCCACGCCGACCAACCACTTGACGACCTGTTTCTGGTACTGGCAGGAAACGGTCACAATGTTGACGTTGGCGAATGTAATGTTCTTGCGCTGGTGTTGTAACTCGTGGTTGGCCGCTCCGTCGCCGATCTGCTGAAGATCCAGTTGCTGCATTTCCTTGAGGCAACCGGATAACAGTCGAGTGGCTACAGTTCATGCGCCTGGCAACTTGCCGTGCTGCCATTCCAGCTTGGAGCATCCCAATGGCCCTTTTACGTTCTTGCATGGAAAGTCGCGGCATTATTTACGCAGAAAAAATCTGTCGCACAGAGAAAGAATGTCAGTTTTTGTTATAGTCGAATAAAATCTCTCCCTAACAGCCAAAAAATCTGTCTCGCTAAACAAAGTTTAGGTTTGAGGTCAACACATCGTATTTTTGCATGTTGCACGTGCGCATTGACAGTTTTGAACTGGAAACTTAAAATTTTGTTGGATCGGTAACCTCTGTTGCCTGTGAACTTTTATCAACCTCAATTGATGTCACTGGATAATTTTTTCCTGCAAAATATGCTCTATATACATATATATATATA
>NW_004797734.1:224900-226952 GCF_000002075.1 Aplysia californica | reverse complement strand
AAGAAGAAGAAGAAGAAGAAGAAGAAGAAGAAGAAGAAGAAGAAGAAGAAGAAAAAGAAGAAGAAGAAGATTATGATGATGATGATGATGATGATGATGATGATGATGATGATGATGATGATTTTTATTATTATCATCGATTTTTGGGCTACTAGAGAGTCTTTAACGTGTGCAGCGTGCACACGGGACCTCCGAGATTTGTTGCCCTTTTCCGAAAAGGCTAGGTGTTAGGTTTCAACCTACTCTATGAGTACGGGTGTTGCTGAAAGACAGCAGTAAGATGGAGCCAAGGAGTAGCAATAGAAAAGTGTCAGGAGCTCAGAGGAGGGGAGAAAGAGGAGAAGCAGAAAGAGGAGATGAAAGAATGATAGAACATGGTTAAAGAGTAGGGAAGGCGATGAAAGGAGAACATTTTAGAGAGAAAATTTCCGTTGCTATCGGGTTTCGAACCCGGAACCTATTGAATGAGAGGTGAACACCGTACCTATAGACCCGCGAGAGTCCTCCTTACCACTGTCTAGCAGTATTACGTGATTGGCCCATGTGAAAAGGTATCCATGAGAAAAAGTAGATTATGTACTTCCAATACTATTTTATGATAGAAATTTTGTTCAACAACACGAAAGGATTTTAAAATGTTATTGATATGTATGTCATTTATAATTTATGCTGTTTTCTCGGAAGTCGCTTTTGTAAAATGTGCATGTTTATGTAATGTGGATTAATGGCCTTAAAAACCAAATTAACTCCTACCTGTCTACCTACCCACTCACCTACCTATCTACTCACCTGCCCTACTTACCCACCCACCGACCTACCTACCTACCTACCCAATCATCAGCCTACTTACCCACCCATGTACCTACCTAACTACCTGTCTAACTACGTACCTAACTACTAACCCACCTGCCTACTTACCCACCGGCCTACCTACCCAATCACCTGCCTACTTACCCACCCACATACCTACCTAACCACCTACCTACCTACTTACCTATCCACCCACTCACCTACCCACCTACCTACCTACCTACTCTCGTGCCCAACTTACCCACCTGCCTACTTACCCACCCACCTACCTGCCTACCTACCTACCTACCTACCTACCTACCTACCTACCTACTTACCTACTTACCCAATCATCTGCCCATTCTACCCACCCACCTATCTAACTAACTACCTACCACACTACCTGTGGGGATTGGCCTCGATTTTGGGGTGCCTCAAAATTCATTAACCGTTAAACCATTCTGTTCAGTGAGCTGTGCTGGCTTCGAGGAAAAAATTACTTCTTTCATCCCTTAAGCTGGAAATTCTTACACTTGGACTGAGACAGAAATCGAAACGACATCGACCTTGAAATTACATTGAAATTGAAAAGACATTAGAATCGAAACTACATTACGGCCACGAGAAACGTCTAGTTCAGAGTCCATTACCAAAGGGAGAGAGGGGGGGGGGTGAGTGTGTCATGTATGTGTGAGAGAGAGATAATGAGAGAGAGAGAGAGAGAGAGAGAGAGAGATAGCGAGAGAAAGAAAGAGAATGTTTGTGTGTGTGTGTGTGTGTGTGAGAGAGAGAGAGAGAGAGAGAGAGACAGAGAGATAGAGAGACAGAGAGACAGAGAGACAGAGAGACAGAGACAGAGAGAAGAATCTTATAAGGCTGAACTATCGCACGTTTATGCGTGATAGTTTGAGGTATGAACATATTTCCCCTGTCTGGATAGTTCTCATCTTCTGCACAGTCAGTTGTTTTCTCACGAAGCTTGCTGGCTCCTCTGTCTTATATTAATTAGATCCTTCAATGTGGGGTTGCAAAATACTGAGGGCGTCGGTGGCCTAGGAGTTAGGCTGTCGGACTCGCAACCGTAAGGTCGTGGGTTCGAATCCCGTCAGGGGCACGACGTTGTGTCCTTGGGAAAGGCACTTTGCACGAATTTTCCTCACTTCACCCAGGTGGAAATGGGTACCCAGCTATAGACAGTGAAAGATCTTGTCAGTTTGATAGTGTTTGAGCGCGTGAAATCCGCTGCTTGCTCTGTATGCTTCC
>NW_004797734.1:221708-223731 GCF_000002075.1 Aplysia californica | reverse complement strand
CCCCACCTCTCTCTCTCTCTCCAGTAAACCTTAAGGCCTCATAAACAGACATGTTCGTGGTGTCAGTGACCTGCTGGTTAGGCTACCAGACCCGTAATCGTGAGATTGCAGGTTCGGGTGCTCAAGCCTCAGCTCAGTCCAACGGTCTTCGGGAAAAGCACTTATTTACACGAATTTCCCATCTGGCTCTGTCCTTCCGAAGATGGACGTTAAACTCGGAGATGCCACCTCTTAAATAACCTTACAGTACAGTGTTGATAAGGGCGTTAAACCTATACCATTTTACCTTTAAAATTTCACCATTTCACAGACATGGTATTGTCCATTGTCCATATTTCCCCAGATGATGCGTAACATCTTTGTCCGATGCTACAACCTGTGCCGGTGTGAGACAGAGCCTGAACTCTCCGACGCCTGGGCTATCAGGCACCTGCAGGTGACTACTCATGACTCTTAATAAAAACGAATCGTTATTTCTGTTAATGTTGTTGTTGTTGTTGTTGTTGCTGCTGCTGCCGTTGCTGCTGCTGCTATTGCTGTTTCTGTTGCTGTTGTTGTTGTTGTTGTGGCTGCTGTTGTTGTTGCTGCTGCTGTTGTTGCTGTTGTTGTTGCTGCTGCTGTTGTAACTGCTGCTACTGCTCCTACTGCTCTTACTGTTGCTGCTGCTGTCGTTGTGTTGTCATTGTTGTTGTCATTATGGTTGTTGTTGTTGTTGTTGTTTTTGTTGTTGCTCTTGTTCTTGTTATGTGTTAAGAATTTTTTTTTTACATTTTTTGCTTTGTTTGTTGTTTGTTTTGTTGTTTGTTTTGCTGTTTGTGGAGGGGTGGTTGCTTTAGTTTTAGTAAGATTTCTACGGCACTTGCAATATATTAGGTCATATAATGGTCGAAGATTACAATTGGTATTACTAAAGAGTAAAGAGTAGCCTAACATACAAAGAAAAGTAGGGGGAGAAGTATGGACGATAGATATTTGATAGGAAAGAGCGAGTAAACCACACCAGAGTTCACACCAACCACACACTCAATGAGTGTGTTCTTTCCAGATTCTAGTAAAAGTAAAGAATACGCCCCTCTCTCCCCTCCCACACATTTTCCCGCATCATGGCGATCACATTGCACTGCTTCCTGTTCTTGTAAGACATTAGCTTCCTGTTCTTGTAAGACAGACTTCCTATTCTTGTAAGACATTGGCTTCCTGTTCTTGTAAGACATAGGCTTCCTGTTCTTGTAAGACATTGGCTTCATTGGCTTCCTGTTCTTGTAAGACATTGGCTTCCTGTTCTTGTAAGATATTGGCTTCCTGTTCTTGTAAGACATTGCTGTTACCCCAGTGTGATGTGATTCCCATCCCCTCCCCGAGGTGACTCTCCTCACCCCCTCCCTTCCCTCCCTGGTGCTGTGCGTTAAGTCAAGTGGTTCGAAAAGTGGGGCTTTACTTTACTTTAACTGTGGTTTTTTGTTCGTTTGTTTGGGGTGAGTTGGGGGGGGGTTGTTTGTTTGTTTGTTTTTTATTATTTTGTTGTTGTTGTTGTTGTTTGTTTGTTTCTTTTGTTTTGTTGTTGTTCTTGTTGTTGTTTGTTTTGTTGGGGTTTTTTGAGGGGGGGGGGGTTGGTGTGTGTTGTTTTTTTGTGTTTTTTTGGGGGGGTGTAAAAACGATGCTATTGCGTTATGCCGCAGGTTGTCATGTGACCTCATTTATTTTGTCGTTCGAATTCGTCAGTAATTCAGAACTTAAGGTTCTCGGTGGGGTTTCTGTGCCAAATGACACCCCAGGATGTTTGGAGATTTTTTCAGTTTCGGCAAAATATTTTGTCTGTATCCAGTAATCGAGAGATATAATATCGATACAAAAGGGGTAGAAACTGCACCTCGAGATGTGAAGTCGCTATAAGCATTGGAACGATATGTGGCTATTAATGTTAATCCCTCTTAATTACTTTGTTTCGCCTTCCGTCTCTCTGTCTGTCTGTCCGTCTATCTAAATACTCATTTATGTCCCGCCCGCCCCCCGCCCCCTCTCT
>NW_004797734.1:219475-220730 GCF_000002075.1 Aplysia californica | reverse complement strand
TGTGTGTGTGTGTGTGTGTGTGTGTGTGTGTGTGAGTGTGAGTGTCTGTATTTGTGTGTGTTTGTGCGTTTTAAATCTCTTTTTGACTAGACAATATTTGGTCAACGCAATAGGGACGAAAATATTTTTCGGTAACAACTTTAAAAAGTATTCCTAAGCAAACAATAATAGTTATATTTTGGTTTTAATAGGGTTTTTTATTAAGACTCCAAAAGTGCATTACATACCTGCCTCGGATATTCCTAAAGTAGATGTTTATTATTTCCTGGGTACAATTCGATCCACGTATATACAACATCAAACTATTCCAACGTTTGGAGAAAATGGCGTACTTCATTATTATATTGCATTACATTGTTTACCCCTGTCACGGGTGTTTCTAATTCTAAAGTATATTATGTCTATTACATGTATTTCCTCGGTACAGTTCAGTCCACGTCTGTACGACATCAAACTGTTCCAACGTTTGGAGACGGTTGCGTACTTCCAGGAGACAGACATGTTTGTGCTGGTGGAGGGGGAGGCCGCACGATGCTGCAACTTTCACACAGGTTTGTGTCGGTTCTTCGTTATCCTTCAATTACGTTGTATAATGTATGTTTTGACTTTTACACCTCTGTTGACACATTTAGATCACATTGAGATTTAGGAGGTGGGCTTCCGACCCTGCCCCTCAGGGCCAACCCGGGATGAGTGGGATACAACATCCTACATGTAGCAGAAAGACCGAGATACTCGATAATAATTATATCTTCCCACTCGGGAATCGAACTCGGGTTTCCTGTGTGCAATTTATCAAAGCACTTAACTGCTGCGTACACCACTGACGCCAGTCTTCTTTTTCAGTCCATCTATCAAAGGATGTCCCAATAGCATGGTGACAGGCTTGTACACCGTAGGATGACCGCCTAGCTCAAATCAACGTTTGGACGTTCTTGAACTTGAGCTTAAGATGTTTTAAAATCTAAGTGTTTTCGAGGTACTCTATTCGCTTGGTTCAGTCAAATTGGAAAGATTTTAATTTCCATCGGAGTCTCTTTCAGTTTTGTTTTGTTTTGTTTTTTCTAAAGTTTATTTAGACCTACGTGCTTTGGGGGATTCTACTATCGATGGTACCATAAAACACCGTCTATTCAATCACGGGATTCGGATTCTAAAATTAACGCCTTTTTATTTTCTACGAATTATGTCAATCAATCCACAGTACAGTGTTTCGAAATTATCAGTTTTGTTGTTGTTGTTGTTGTTTGGGGGG
>NW_004797734.1:217860-219267 GCF_000002075.1 Aplysia californica | reverse complement strand
TTGGGGGGGTAAGTTTTTGTTCGCTGCCAAGTGCATGATAACATGTACAAGTTCTGTTCATGTATCGTGGAAAGCTACACATAGTATCCTGTGTCTACAGGTATGGACGTGAACCTGTCGGTGTCTGGCCTGGCCCCCTTGTCGTCTGTTCTTTCCCGCGCTGCGTGTGCTGTGACAGAGGCCGACATCTTGTCTCTGCTGCTCGCTCACTGGAAACATTCGCACAACCTTGCCAGGCAGTTCATCAGACACGGGCTCAAGCAAGACATCTTTTCCTGAGGAAGGCCCACACGTCATAAATGTAGTTTCTTCACACCGTCATAGTCATACCCAGAACGTCCAAACGTCATAATAATAGATTTAAACAATTTCTTCACACCGTCATATCCATACCAGAACGTTCAAACGTCATAATAATAGAAGTAACTCTATCCGTACGTCGTGTTTTACTATCATATCCATACGACGTGGGGAACTCTGTGCCACCACTTTCAAAGAGGAGATTTACTCGTTAGTCCGATCCGTACGCTTTGCATAGCAGTCTGTCAAAATGACTCTTTGAGAAATACTGAAAGTTTCAAAGAGATCTTCGCACTAGAGGTATTCTAAAATGTGAAGAATACAACCCCGGGGTACAAAATGATCCCGGGGCGTGCGGATAGGGTTAAATAATTTCTTCACACCGTCATAGTTATACCAAAACTGCCTACACGTTACTGATCAAATCTAAGAGCCAGTTCACACGAAGGACTACCGCAATGTTTCTGTTCTACTTGACGAACTGCCACCGGGCCATATTAGATCTAGTGTTATTAAGAGTTTAACAGCACTTGAAACACAAATATGTTGGTCATATACGTGCCGAATGTTAAAGGTGTTATTTAGAGAGTAACATACAAAGAAAAGAAGGAGAGAAAAGGGTGATAGATGTTTGAAAGGAACGCGAAAGAGCAAACCACACCAGAGCATCTGTCAACCACCCACCGTACCAGTTTGGTGACTATTCCACGTGACTGTCTCTTTGCGTTTATAAAAGCGTTGGGCTGTTAGATGTATAGTTCGCATTTTAAAGATTTTAAAACCCTAACCCTTACCCTGTTTTGACAATTGACTCAGCTCACTGGTAGACTATACATACAGGTAGTCAGTTAGGAGGGCCTTACGGTGGAGCAGTATTTCAATTTTAGTAAGAGTTTCTTGGCACTTGCAACACAGTTAGGTCATAAAGTAGAACAGTAGAGCGGATAATTGCGGTTAACCATCAGATGGACTGGCACTTTTTTTAAAAAGAATTGTTTTACATCGTCATAGCCATACCAGAGAGTCTGTATACTAGCATAGCAAAACAGCTCGCACACTGTAATTCTAACTCTTGTTTCTTTACATTTTTGGGGGGGGCGGGGTAGG
>NW_004797734.1:164463-214463 GCF_000002075.1 Aplysia californica | reverse complement strand
AAACAGAACTTCATCTCAACCACATAAGAAAGAACTTTCTCAATTCTCAGGCATTGATCCTACCGAAACAGTCTATATTTCGCTTTTTTTTTTTCTTATTTATAACTTGGCTATTTACTATTGATTTCCTTTCACAGTAAAAAAAAAAAATTGTTTAGTTGGTATGTTTCACAGCGATATTTTACAGTCATTGTTGTAAGTTAATGTACTACCCGGTACCGTACTTTGATTTTTTTTTCTAAAAATGTCCTTACCCTGTTTTTCATTTGACCTTTTCATGTGCTTTTTGTTTTTTGTTTTTCCCTAATGCTGCTTGCCTAATTTGAAATAAGTGTTTCCCCTTTTGGTTGGATTTTCACGAAATTTGCTCTGACGACGCCTCCCAAAAAAATATGTGTATTTTATTACAATAAAAATGAATTATATCTTTCTGTGAAGCTCGGATTTTTTTTTCAGTAGGCCTATATGAAAAGAGAATCACATCGACAAAGCAACCGCCGTCTAATCGGCGTCCGTGGTGTAGCGGTGAGGCGCCTCACCGTCGCACGCAGGAGACCCAAGTTCAATTCCAAAGCGGAAAAAAATTATCATCGAGTGTCGCAGTCTTTCTGCAGGGAAGTATCCCCCTCAGCCCGGGTTGACACCCTGGCCCGCAGCGTCAGAAGCCCGCCTCCTAAATGATCTAAATTGTGACGACAAGGAGGTAAAAACACCTACCGGGTACGGTTTTTTTTTGGCGTTTTCTTTTAATAGCTACTTAATGTAGGAGAAAGGCAAGGTAAACAGACTGAAAGTAGTGAAAGGGGGGGGGGGGTGTTTTCTAGAGGCCTAGAGGTTTAAGTGTTCACCTCTCATTCTAAAGTCTCGGGTTCGAATCCGGGTAGCGACAGAAGAATTTTCTTTTCTAAAATTACCTCCTTTCACTTTCACTTCTTTTCCTGCTCTCTTGCAATGTCCCGTCGTCTGCTTTTTTTTTTTGGCTCCTTCTTACTGCTGTCTTTCAGCCACACCTTTTCTGGTAGGAAAGATATATTATACACCTAGCCTTCTTGGACAAGGGCGAAAACCAAATTTTAAAAAACAACAAAAAACAACAAAAACCAACAGTTAAAAAAACAATTCATTTATTGTGCAATCTGTACAATACAATGGTCATGTACATGTATACAAAAGTGCATTGCTAAAGGGACAGAGTGAGAAAGAGCCTGCACTCGAAGAACCTTGACACATTATTAATAGCTCAACATCTCGAAACTACTGAAAATTGTTCAAGAGCTTTCAGTCATTTCACTTTTCGTTTGGCCCCTTAAACCTAACCCTTGACTATAACCAACTCTGAAAATAGATTCTGATAAAAGATCCCCTTTGGGGGATTATATTTTCTTTCGGCTTATCACTGGTTTCGGATTAACCATTTTCACTTTCTTTTTTCCACCAAAACCCCAAAGTTAAAAAATAAGTCTTGACAACATAGCAGCCGTTTTGTGCTGAAAAGAACTCAAGAAGAAAACTACAGGGGCAGAAAAAAAGAAGTACAAAAAAAAAAAAAAAAAAGAATGAGGAAAAGAGCCCAGTGTTTAACAGAAACCAAGTTGTCAGTCAACAACATTGTATCCAGTCTCATCGAAAGTCTTTGGCTGTTGAAAAGGTAGTTCACCATATTCACTACAGTGGGAGGAGAAGTTGTGCAGTATGTTTCCTACAGTCACGGACAAAAAAAACCCCACTTTGACTTTTGAAGAATGTCATGATGAAATTGTAGAGCAGAGGGCAAAGTGACTCATATTTACAAAACATTTGTATTTTGGATAGCTCTAGTATGAGACCAATCACTAGATTAATACAGAAAACCAACACTAAGGAAAAAAAGTAGTTACGACTGTGTCAGTCCTGCCTCAACACTTTCCAGTTCATTTGGTCAGAACGCCTCACATTTACTATGATTTACTTTTAATTCACTAAGCACAAGAGAAAGTGAACACTTGAAGACTGCCAGTTGCACTGGAGGTTGAACAAACAGGCGGTCATAGTCGGCAAAGAGTGTGAACCAGATAAGGTTACAAGATCATTTGAGCTGCAATCGTCACTGGACCAAACTGCAATCCGGAATAAAAGAAACCGTTGTTCAAGTTCTTTTCTTTACCGACAGGGAGACATTTATCTCCAGCACCAGTATCAGTAACTCCTGCTGTCTCCCCGATTCTTTACACTAAATCCTGCGATCCACAATTTTTTGAGACAGTCAACCTCTCCCCTCTTGTTGTTTAGTTGGCAGAGGAATGGACACCACCCAATTTAGCTCCAACGAATTTTGACTTTAACATTTGCAATCCTAGAAAAAAATATTTAACTGCCAAAGCCAGAACAACAGAATATTTGTATATACAAATCATTAAATCTACTTCTTATATACATTTGTACAATGTAAAAATGACCAAATGCTTATAATAGATAAGTCTTTTCCAAACCTCAAAGTATATATTATACCCTTTGTCTCTCGAGGCAAGATTTCTATTGGGAGATAACGAAAACACTTTTTTGCTTTCCCATCAAAAGTCACGTAATGCATTCTTTCAAGAAAAAGGACAGAACTTACTGGTCACATTCAGAGCTACAAAACGAGTTCCATTATTTAAAAAACCCATAAAATCATGGTAGTATTAATATTGGACATATATCTTTAAGAGGAGCCAGTTGAGAATCAAATCAAATCTCACTTATAAAATAGGGGCGACAATTGCCAAACCCGAAAGCATGTTAACTGCAATACTTGATAAACAAGAATCCAACTCATACATTCTGCATGCAACTGCAAAGACCCTAACTATTACATCATGTGCATCGGTACCAGCAGGCTGGATGAAGGGGCGGTCTGTCAAAGATTTGACCAACATGCACACAAGCATCGTACAAATTCCTATAGAGAACACTCCTTGTCCCTCTTGGAACAGTTATCAGAACACTGTGCCTTTGTAACATGATTTATTACAAGCCTGGACAGATGATAAAAGTATTTATAAACAGTTTGTTTCTATATAGAGAAGCAAATAGAAACAATAATGGCCACTTAGTGCAGGGACAAAGACAGACAGACTGACAGAACAACGGGAAAGAAGGAGAGAATTTTACAAAAAGTACCCCCCCCCCCCCACTCACCAGCAATCTAGTCCACACCAATTATTTACCATGAGCAGAGGTAAATATCCTGGAAGTGACAGTGCTAGCAACAAGTATTTTTTCACTTAGTTTTACTTTCAGTGAGAGTTTTACAGCACTTGCAACACAATATGGTCATATAAAAGTGCCCAAGGTTAGAGGTGTTACAAGAGAGAACAAACACAAATAAAGGAAGAGCGATCAGGACGATAGATGTTTGATAGGAAAGAAAGAGCAAACCACACCAGAGCACCTGCCAACCACTCGCAAGGGTTGTTTCACAAATTCAGCATACATATATAATGGATAAACTGGACATTCCAGACAACTATACAAGATATTTTTGAGAAAAGATAACCTTTCCACCAAAGATTCCCAGTGTCTGCTGGTCAGCTTGCACAAGCCCAACCTTAAAAACACCAGTCAATGACAACTTCCCCCGCCATTGTTTTTCATTTTCAGAGTTGACTGACTGACTGGTGTAATGTTTTACAGTAACATTAACACAATTTAAACCACTTAGGAGGCAGGCCAATTTGATCCTGCCCCTCAGGGCCAGCCTGAGCTGAGTGGGGGATATAGCACCACAGCAGACAGACTGATAGGCCTACCTGATCCAACAAGTTCCCTGCTTGTGAATCGAACTCACATCTTTCGTGTGCAACAACAAAGAGCCAGACCGTTGCATCATAGACACCAGTTGTTATCAGTGTTGAGGCACAGGGCAACCAATACAATACTAACTACACTCTCATAGATTACTAATCTTTTCAGCTGGATTTTCACTTCAGAGCACTATGCATAGAGCGTGATTAACTCCTAATGTATACACCACGGCAAGTCCAAAAACAGTCAACTTGCACAGCTGGCTAAAACAAATGCACATTTCCCATTATAAGTCCTTTCCGAGAAGGGGTCTATGTACAAGCACTACCCAGGGCACTGGGAGACTAGCTGCTCAGGACATGTTCTGAAAGCATTGCGATAACATGAGGAAGGCACAAGATGGAGATGAGCCACTGAGAGAAAGCACAGAATGTAACTGCAAAGACTGAATTAAACAATGAACGAATCTGGCATTGGGGGGGGGGGGGGGGCAAATCCCATAGCCCAACATGCTTCAGAGAATCCCACAGCTGAACATGTTTCAGAGAATCCCATGGCTGAATGTTCATCTAAGCATCAGAGAATCCCATAGCCAAACATGCTTCATAGTTTAACACCCACATCAGAGAATCCCAGAGCCAAGAATGCTTCATAGTCTAACACCCACATCAGAGAATCCCACAGTTTACCATGCACATGTAACAGAGAATCCTATAGATTCACATGCACATCAGAGAACAGTCATTAACCTTTAGACGGCAGAAATCAACTGTCTTCTCCATACAGCCAGGACAACCCCCCTCCCTGATACAAGTCAGGCTGTAGGACTGCACAAATACATCTCGATATCAAGGTGAGAGATTACATTATTGCATTGTATTTGAAACAACTATATGTAACACAAGACAAATTTCTAACATCAATTTTACACATTCTGAGAAATTAGTCAATTTCTTTTCGGGGGTATTTGGAAGCCGACTGCACAATTGTTTCGAAGGGTAGCATAGAATATCAACTTTATACATATTTGTACTTATAACGATTGACCTTAGGGAACGGGCAAGCCAAGCAGGAACTGGGGGTAACGGTAAAACCCAAGGTAAAAAAACATGGATCTAAGGTCATATCTATGAAACGATAGCACTGTATTCTCCAAAAGCCAATATGAAGAAAACAGTTGCCCCACTCAGGTGGGCTACATGTACTATTTAGTAACTCTAAGAAAGCCAATGCCGCAACTTCAACCACTCGTTCAATTTGCGACTTTACTTGTACTGGCCAAGACAACTTAACTTTTAATGGCACCTGCATCAATTTCAGGATAATATTAACCTGAAAGATATTTGTTCTGTACAAACCAATTACAAGGAGAAAGGGGAATAGAGGTAGAGAGAGGGAGACAGAGACAGAGGGAAACAGACAGAGAGGCAGACAGATGGAGAAATCTTAACAAGGGCCACTTATCAATCTTATTATCACACTTGGAGCCGATTAACAAGCTAAATGATAGATGAAAGCAAAAAAATCTAGATTGACTGCTACCTCCAGAATTCTTTGGCCACTGCTAGTTTTCAAATCAGGAGATTCCTAGTAAAACCTGACATAAAAACCAAGCTGCTATATAAAGCAAAATGAAGCGATGGGCCACTACAAAGGACAAAACTCACTATATCTGAGCATTCAAGATCAGAATCAGAATGACTATCATAAAAATAAAAAGTCTCATCTGTTGACAATGGTGTGACATGCAAAATACTACATTAAGTAAAATGATGGACAAACTGCACACAATTTTAATTCATTCTGCATTTTACAGCTCTCTTAATACTTTTAGGTCCAATATAAGAGTCAAATATCAAGTCGTGCCCTTTAAAAAAGAAAGGCAGATACTACCTTTCGTAGTAAGAAAGGTAAGGCAGACCGGACGAGAGTACTAAAATATCCCGGGGGGGGAAGAAATATAACTATGGAACAGTAAAGAATCATATGCCAAAGTGAAAACAATTCAATAAAAGAGTTTGCCACACATTGGGGCCTATCAGAGACACTTCCCAACCATCTGTGGGATAAATATGGACAACTAACTAAAGGGAAAGAAAATGTAACAGTATTGAAAAAAATAGCGCAGAGCTATCGATATTCGGCCTGAATTTTTTTTTAAAAACATGGTAAAAGAGAGAATGGTAATGACAGGGGGACTTGCTGAGTTAAAAAGAAGAGAAATAAGTCTCTCTGAGACCTTGAGCAAGAGAGCAGAATGACAGACAGAAAGAGCAGAATGACAGACCGAAAGAGCAGAGGGACAGTGATAAAATGAGACCTAATAGCTGCACCAGTCATGCCCTCCAACCACAAGTAAATGCAAAATTTGCAAGGGGATGGGAAGGCTTTTCCAGCTGTCAAAGCTAAGACATCCCCAGGGGACGGGCATAGAGAAGAGCACAGCTGAGCATACGGCTGGTCCACAGCAAAAGGTACAACAGATTTTCTAAACATCGCATCAAAACAAAGCATGAGACACAGCTCCATTACAAAAATATCATAAAACAATAGGCCTATATATCACACTGTGATACATAAAAATACACTAAAATTGTATCTAAGACGTACAAAAATGTACAAACTTTTTTTTGTAAATAAGCTGTTAGAAATGACAACAACAACAACAACAACAACAAAAAGGTGGGGATGACAAAGGTCTTACCGTTCAGTTTCCACCAGCTTCCAAAACACTCTACAGTTTTCATAAGGATAAAAAAACTGAGTGAAAAAAAACTACAAGAATTCAACCAGGCACACAAGCATTCACAAATAAAAAGTTTGTATGTGATCGATCTATTGTTGTTGTTTTTTTAATCAATAAGGAGTCAACAAAGCAACTGCTCAGTGAAAGACTCCGTCATATAAGTGTGTGCCTAGAGAAAGGTACCAAAAGTCGCCCCAGACCGTTTCGAGCTACAGGCTGATAATGACAAAAATCACTTTTTGACCAAAATGTGTTTCCATTTTAAAAAATGATTGATCCACTATTTTTTTACAATGTGCTCGAAGGGTTTTGTTGATCTGACTTCTAAATATTTTACTTTGCATCATTTTGAAGGTAGGGTATAATAAAAACAAACAATGAAAACTGCTTTTAAAAGGTGTTAAAATCTATTCTTGAAACACATTTTCTCTTCCCTGTTATGTTACACCGTTGAATTCCATTCATGATATTGATGTCAACTGAATGCCAAATTGGAAATGAATTTTCCATGAATAAATACATTTTAGAAAATAGTTTAACTTAAAAGTTTGTATGTGTTCTCATGTTTATTATTTAACTTAAAAGCTCATTTACCCAAAATTATATTTTTATACCCTACCTCGCAAAATGAGCAATATCTCAAAAACTTCTTCAGATATCTAAAATATTCAAAGACCTCTGTGTTTAGCATTGAATTTCCTACAAGGTACTACCCTTAACTCAAAATGGTCAAAATCCGACTTTTGGTACCTTTCTTTAAGCACACACACATGATATATCCCTATTCCAAATGGCATATGGCGGAGTTTTACACTAAGCAGTCAAAACAAGTCCACAGACTAGAAGACAAAGAATTCAACCGACCAATGACTTCACAGAAACTTACTCTGTAATCAGATCTATTTGTGGCTATCTAGAAATTGAAACTTCTGCATCGATATTAAAAACTGCCGGCCTGCCTGTATCATACGGTCATGGTAGTGATTCAATTCTGAGTCCCCAAGGAAAGGGTTGGAGCACCCTGTAAACATTCAGAAAAACCTACTATTATGCCTAGAACGATATGCAGCAATGCTCAGTTCAATACAAACAAAAGGCCCTTCTTCGAACTCAGTTCTTACTATCTTTACATCCATTCCAGTTCAATTTATACAAAGAGCATTTCATATCTCACTTGACATCCCCTCCCTTGGTTCTGTCGCAGTCTTCGAACCAAGAAAAGAAATAGTAGAGCAGGAGTGAAAAACAACTCTGCCTGCCAGCCCAGTCAGTGAGGCTCTTGCCGACTATTTTTATATTCGTAACTTTTATATTACATACTTTGACCATGACAGGCCCATATTGCTCCAGCGTTCAAAAGTGGCTCACCAATGAAACATGTTGCACACCCCTGAAATAGAGCAAACAGGAGGCAGCTCCCTACTTATCTCCAATGATCATTATATGGATCAACAATTCAAGACACACAGTCTACTCTCGCCTTACCATAGGCATCATTAAGCATACCATTGCCATTTTAAGTTGTTTCTTTTTACAATGTACAGAAAAAAAATAGGGAAAGGGGGAGGGAGGTAAGGCATGTGATATATACAGTTCACTATTCACAGGTTACTAACATTTCATTCCCATGTTATATTTCGATTTGATAAACGATAAAATTGGATATTGTACAGTACAAATAACATCACACTTTGTGTGCCCATTTTCACGCAGAAAAAAGTGAATGGGAAAGTGAGCGATACAAGAAAAGAAAAGAAATAGAGAGAAAAACAGACTTTTGAAGAGCAAAGGAGGTAGACAGGGGCAGAAAACACAAAGATTTGCAATAGACAGAAACTATAAGTGAATTTATGTCACAGAATTTTTAGCAGTCTTGTTTTGAAGCAGTCACATTGTTCTGAATACGCAGACAGCTCAGGGAGCGTTAGTGTTGTCAATGACTGCCTGCAGCCCATGCAGTCTGCGTAAGAGCGTGTAGGGCAGAGCCAACCTCTTGGCCGGACTGTGCACCGAGTCATCACGATCCACCTCCAGGGCGCGCTTACTGGCCGGTGTATTGGCTTTGATCATGCGATTGATTGCTTGCAGGTCCTGGATAGGGTAGAGAGAGAGAAAGAGAGCGAAATACTACAAGCTAAAAAGCCTTTATATGTCATCTGTTTGAGAAGTACGTTCGGCTTAAATTCAAACACACAAACAAAAAACAAAAAACTGGCGTGTCTGAAGTCTAAGTAGAAAGTGAAGTACCACAAAACAAAATTCAAAAGGGTACAGAGGAGTTCTGAGCAAAGAGCAGAACATCTCCACAACAACTTGTGTAGACGCTCTTACAACGGTCATTCAGTGAACCTAAATAGTAAAACTGACAGTAAGAACAGGGATTGGGGTGGGTGGGTGGGTGGGTGTGTGTGTGTGAGTGTGTTGTTCCCCATAAAAATTCACAGTATTTTCCAAAAAATGGATTTTTTTCAACTTCCTGCTCTGCTGCTGTATTTTATTTCCTGTTTCTTCATGAAAGACTGAGTTAAGCGCAGATCTATTCTTTTAAACTGATTTTTGTTATTGTAGAGAAGATTCGCATCGTTGACAACAAATGCAAAGCCAAGTTGCCGAGAAAGCTTAACTAGTTTTAATTAAAGTTTTGAGGCACTTGCAACACAATAAGGGCATATAAGCACCAAAGATTAGTTGAGGTGTTACAAGAGAGTAACAAACACAAAAAAGAAAGGGGAAAGATCAGGAGGATAGGTGTTTGACAGGAAAGAAGGAACAAACCATACCAGAGCACCTGTCAACCACCCACTATCCGCGTGCGGTTCGTCACAGAATCTAATGCTCTCACAAAGAGGCCAGATCGAAAGCTCTCTGAGAGGTGGGAACTGTTATGGTATTTTGATAAGACATGTTGATCATAGATATAAAAAAATATAAAGAAACAGGGACGCCAGGCCAGAAAAGGCGTTAATATATTTGAATTGACGGTAGTGTACACTGAATTTTGGTGAAGCACATACACTTTATGAGCCTGTGTTATACACAGAACTTTCATGAAGCACAAAGACAATTTAACAGTCATTTAATGCAGAGATAATGTAAAGCAGACAGTCAGAAACAACAAAAGAAGAGAAAACAAGTAGGACCTACCAAGGGTGCCCTCCATCCAACCATCTGCAACCTTGAACCGTGAGACAATGAACACTTTGAATTTACGTAAGAACCATGGCAAACTAATCGTCTGCAAGGACAAATAAAAACGGACCCATCCACTCACCTTGGAAGGACTGCGGTTGATGCAGTAAGTCATGCCCCCTGTGGCATGAGCTGGGACAGGCGAGCCAGCATGATGGGGAGAAATAAACAGCGAATGGTGGCTGGACACTCGCCGGGGGGACGACTGCAGGCAACGCACGGCCGGCAACGGGGACAGTTTGGGGGTGTTCTGAGGAAAAGAAATAAGTCGTGCTAAGGATGGATGTGTTGCCACAATACAAATCACTACGTAATGCCAAAATAGACATTATGATATAACGCTACAAAGGACAACATGGGATGCACACGATATACATCACGAAATGCCACAATAGACATGTCATACTACAATAAAAATCATGGACTGTCACAATGGACACCATATAATGCATGTGTGTTTTTGCATAAATTACCAATCAGCGTTAACATAAAGCCACAGTAGACACCACGTGATGCCACAATAGACATTATATTATGCTATAAGACCATGCCTTGAACTTCACTTACAGAAGTCTCTCCAACTTTCTCCGCAAAGCGCAAAGCAAACGACCGGATTTTCTTCAGGAAAACCTGAGGAAAAACAAAGATACATGATCATGAGAAACCCTCAGTACAATATGAATATTACATATTAGACATTATTAGTCTTTTATTTCCACTCACAAATTTATCAACCATAATCAAACACATGAAATTCTAACATTCAATACCGACAGATCGTTTACACTATACTTTCAGATACAAAAAAAAGGAAAAATTAACTTTACTTCAGTTTGCACAAGTTAACTCGAATCCAATGTAGGCAGTGAATGAGCGCTTATACACTATCCAAGACATCCACCTAAGTTTCAGCAGCAGATTATAGCATTAAGAACAAACTTGAGTAAGAGCGAGAGCGAAAAGGAATATTCTAAATTGTGGCTGAAGTGGATTTAAAGGAACCATACACAAGAACACTGATAAGGCCATGTGCACACTTTGCCTCAGCGCCTTGAATATGTCAAGAAGTCAAATGGGATCTACTAAAACTGTCTTTCAGGGGATCTCTGTAGACTTTCTTTTTCTTGTTTCTTGAAGAAGACAGCCAACACTAAATACTTCGACCTACCAAGCTGTCATTAATGTGTAGTTAGTAAATCAGAATGATAACAGCAACATTTTGCAAGAAAGACAATAAAAAAGCGCATCCAAAAACAAAACAAAAAATAGAAGGAATAAACCATACCAAAGCGCGCAATAAGCTCTCAAATAGTCGTTCCATTTTTAGAAAAAAATCAAGAGCTTCATAACTACAGTCAAACCTGTGTAAGACGGCCACCCATTGTCAAAGAGAAAAGTGGCCGTATAAGAATGGTGGCCGTCTTAGGCAAGACTGATCAAGATGAAGAAAACAAATCATTCCCATCTGAAGTCCCAATCGAAAGTAGCTGCATTGTTTCTTGTTTTTGTAGTTGTTGGTTTGTATTTTTTTTTTTTTTTAATTTCGTTGCTGATTTTGCTCAAGAGTGACAATAAAACGAAATGTATCAGACGAGGAAGACCGAGTACCATGTTAAAACAAACACATGGGTCTCCACCACTCGGAGAACGAGTGACGCGTTCATGTTGACATCCATTGTTTCTTTGTTACAGACTGGGTAAACAGTGACCACTCATCTCACTTACTATTTGTGTATGAGTCTTGGGCGGGGTTGATGGGTTATGAGGGATCACATGCTCACCAGCAGCTGAAAATTGGTACCTATTGGTCAAAAGTGGGAAGGGCCTACCCAACATGATCGGTTGGAGGGACTACCTGACAACAACGACAGGTGATTGAATTATGACAGCTCGCCCACAACGCCAGGGGCCAGTGCACAATTTATGACAAAACGTAATGGAGTCACTAAGGTGGCCGTATAAGACAGGTATTATTGCTTAGTGTGATAGGGGTTGTGTGTTAAAATATGGTGGCCGCAGCCGTGTTGGACAGGTGCCCGTTTTACACAGTTAAATTATATAGAAAAAACGCAAGGGGGAAAATGGAAAGTGGCCGTTTGTAGAGTGGCCGTCAGAGCAAGTTCGACTGTATATGCATAATCAATTCAATTATCAAAAAGCCTAAAACAAGTACTGGAATTACCAAAATCAAACTCGTAAATAATTTGGAGACAAAGATAATAGTTCTGGTCAGGTACCCACCCGGTTGTAGAAGTTGATCAGATCACCTCGTTCCTCCTCAGGGTCAAAGTCAGCGCCACTGCCCAGAAAACGAGTTGGGGTCGGAGGCTGGCTGCCGGGGTGTGGCTGAGGCAGGGTACTTGATGACCTCACAGGGGGCTCCCGCTCTGTACAGAGTTCAAGCCACACTTACATGAAACTGCACTTTGTCAAACATAAGAAACATTGGGTTAAACATTACCTGTTAACTGGTGATTTGTTTTATTTGTTTTAGTAAGAGTTCGATGATGAAATTTGCGACACAATTAGGTCACGTAAGTGCCAAAGATTAGAAGTTACAAGACAGGAACAACCAACAAATAAGAGATTTTGTTTTGTTTTTGTAAAGTGTTTTACGGCGCTCGCAACTGCATAAGGTCATATGAGCGCTCGGGACACACCTAATATTTTCAGTTGGTAGGAAATTTTGAATTTTGCCTGGGTGGCGGCCGAAGCCTACTCTTATCGATTTTAGACCACCAAGGGGTCTTTAACGTGCGCAACTTGCACACGGGCCCTCGGAAATTTTTCTCCCTTGTCCGAGAAGGCTAGGTGTAGATCTTTCCTACCAGAAGATCAGGGGTGTGGCTGAAAGACAGCAGTAAGAAGAAGCGAAGGAGTAGCAATAGAAAGGTTGCAGAAAGAATCAGGAGCCCAGAGTAACGGGCAAAGGGGGTGAGGGGGTGGGGGCAGAAAGAGGAGACGAAAGCAGACGACAGAACATTGTTAGAGAGCAGGAAATGAGGTGAAAGGAGACAAATTTAGAGAAGAAAATTTTTCGGTCGCTACCCGGATTCGAACCCAGGACCTTTGAATGAGAGGCCAACACCTTAACCTCTAGGCCACGAGAGCCCCCCCAAATAAGAGAGATAAGGACAATAGACGTTTAAAATGAAAGAAGGGGCAACCCACACCAGAGCACTCACCAACCACCCACTCCCGCTCTGTACAAAGTTCAATAGACACTTACATACAAATGTGCTTGATCATGTAAAAGAAAAGAGTTGGATTAAAATATACCTTTGAACCGGTGAGTTTTGAGTAAACAGAAGCACACTGGTATCGGTATAAAAACAGTCATTTAGGGCTGAGAAAGAGCACGCCAGAACAAACAGACAAAAGCAACAGAGATAAAATAAAAAAGTATGACCAAGCAGTGGCATCCTCTGATCATCCTCTTTTAATCATCACTACAACTAAGGTAATAAATAAACTTTGAGGGTGGATTACAAAACAAGTGACTCTGTGTTACATCACGACTATTTTTGAAAGTAAGGATCTTGCCTTCTATGAAACTATACCATGTAACGATCAAGCAATAGCAGGTGTAGGAACGGCAATATCAAAATCAAACAGAATTCAAGATTGTCTCACTCAACTACATTTCCCATACAATGACACAATTGATAAAAAAGAATATTTAGTTGTCTACTTTTGGTGTCAATTATTTGATACAAAATTCTGCTGATCTGGCCATCACCCAAGCTGAAGCAGCAAGAATAAACAACACTCACTCTTATCCCGGTCTCTGCTGTTGGCCTCGGACCTCGTCTCAATGGTTACAGGTGACGAGGTGCCACTGCCTCCACCATTGCTTTTGCTGCTGTCACTGCTGCCCGAACCATGGCGATGGCGGTTTGAAAGCAAAACGCTACGGTACACCTGAGAAATAAGAAAGCAAATGCAGTTCCAAGAAATATGCGGGAAGCTAATCAACAAGTGTGTCATGTCAAGCTATTTTCAGGCTCTCGTCAATATTTATGCTTATGGAGTGATTGGTCCTATCTAAAAGCTTGTTCATTTGCCTTATTGTAAATGAAAAAAAATGCCCGTCTTGAGTAAAAGTTGAGAAATTTGCTACAGCAAAAGGTGGCAGTCGCCTAGTAAAATCTACTCAAACTTGTGTATTTAAATAGACATATACGGTGATGAGCCAAAAACAAACAAAAAAATCAACAAAGACTGCCAGATGGTAGGAACAATGTCGTTTTCTTCAATTTTATCATTCTGATGAGAGCCTGATTTCACCACGATGACACACAATTACAATGCAAATATCCAAATGGTGATTTTTTAATCCAATAAGAATAAATATACATATTTCTTTTTGACTTTTTAATGCTAAGAACAGATGTATTAGCTGCATTTTTATTCTCTTCTTCTTGTGCCCCTGCGACTAAAATCTTCGCCTCACAGCGCAGTTGATTTTACATACATAGCCACTTTCAATTCTAAAACCGCCCACAGATTTTTATCTTGCAAAATTTCCATTTGGAACCTCCAAAATTTTTCGACCTTAGCCAAAAGACATGGTGCTCGATCCCACCCACATGTCTTAAATTTCTTCCTTTCATCCACATCACTTTAACAAAGGCTGTTAACTGCCGACACTGTCTGAACGCTTACATGGCTTTGAGCCTGGGGCTGCAGTCTGTAGCACTTCATAATGTTCTGGAATGTCAGCGGACGCTCAGTCACC
Source organism: Aplysia californica (assembly GCF_000002075.1). NCBI lineage: Eukaryota > Metazoa > Mollusca > Gastropoda > Aplysiida > Aplysiidae > Aplysia > Aplysia californica. The sequence continues at coordinate 200,028 of NW_004797734.1, read as the reverse complement.
TGCACAAAAATAAAAATGGGACCTAGACAAAGGTAGCAGAAAAGAAACATGAGCAGTCATAGTCATGCCACATTTTCCAATTTAGAGGTGGGGCACTGACCCTGCTTGTTAGGAAAAACCTGGGCTGTGAGGGATACAACATCCCAGCAGAAAGACAGAAATACTCCATAAAATTCTCCCCACACAGGAATTGACCTCAAGTCTTCAGCAGGTAATGACAAAGCACTTAATCCCTGAACCACAGATTATCTAGAGGTTGCATCCTACTGTCACTAAACAAACCCATCAGTCACTCAGGCGGGGGGGGGGAAACTAAACAGCACATCATTGCTAGTAATAAACAACATGTTCCTTAAAACTATTATTTAAGACAAGGGACACATATCATCAAGATAAAAAGTATCATCAGTGTTTAAAATCCCCCACATTTCCTTCCCCCCCCCACCAATCAAATTGACATAGTTACATATCACAAGGATCCTAATAACTTTTATAAAATATTAAAATAGTGGGTCACAAGAGTGTGACAAACATACAAAAGAAGTAGAGGAAAAATGACAATAGTAAGGATTAGGAAAGAAAAAGCAGCAGTTCCCTGTTGCAGTACAGGCAGATATGAGTATGACATGATGAATCAGCCCATTTACAATTCTACTGTGCATAAGAACATATTTATGTCCCCCCTTTGGGAATGGCCTAAAGACACTTCAGTCAGTAGCACCGCACCGGCGGGTCTTGAATCTTTACACAAACTTTTATGTTAAATGTTTGCATATAAAAACTTGGAATAACTGATGTAAAAGTTGGAAGGCATTTCAACGACACACGGGTTACAAATTTTTTGCATCAATATTAACATTTTAACAATTTGTTATTCTTTTTTTTAAACGATTCCATTTCAAAATGCCATGTTCAGTTTGCTTTAAACTTTGACGCTCCATGTCTGCATACTAAATTCAAGATATCACCGTTATGATTTAAGCAGCAAACATTTTTTTGCCATCATCCTGTACATCAACACAGTAATGGCTATTTAGAGAAGGAAAAGGTACACAGTCAGAAATAACAGGAAAAGAGAACCCCCCCCCCCCCCCCAAAGACCTACCAGCGGCATCCTCCAATTAATGGTTAACAATATGCCTCACAAGCGAGCAATAATTAAGACCTGCAGTCGCGCTTATTTGGAGTAACATTCTGACTTTCTATAACGGAAAACAAGTCAAACCAAGAATTGAAAAAAAAACCAACAGAAAATGTGAAGGGATTCCAACAGGACTGACCTTAGCAATGAGGTAAATGGAGCACATGATAAGCTGGTCCAGGTGGCGGTCACACATCAGCGGGGGGTGACTGATCAGAGCAAACTCAAAGCACGTCCAGATCTTCCTCAAAAGTGCTTCATCCTCCAGGTCAAGCTTCTCAAACAGATCGCGCAGACGCACGCTGCACAGATGATAAACCTGCAACGTACGAAACACACATTTACACACGCTACACGGGTGATAAACCTTTGACACACAAAACACACAGACTCAGAGGATAAACCTGAAATAATAACAGAAGATGTATGCTGCCTGCTGAAAAACTTGCAGCACACTTAACACACACCTTGACACATGATTAAACTTTTAGAGTAATAACACACAATGCACTGAAGATTAACTTTTAACACACATAGCACACAATTACACACACTGTAATAGAAAGTGTTTTACGGTACTTGCAACACAATAAGGTCATATAAGTGCCGAAGATTAGAGGTGTTACAAGAGAGTAACAAACACAAAAAAGAAGAAGGGGAAATAAAGACGATAAATGTTTGATAGGAAAGAAGAAGCAAACCACACCAGAGCACCCGCCAACCACCCACTTACACACACTGTACAGACAAGAAACCCATAACTTATATAACACACACACATAAGCCCACTCCACAGACAATTAACCTTGTCACACATAAAGCAGACATGTGTTGCACAGATGACAAAACTTGCCATATCCATAAAACAAGATGCACAAACCTGCAATACCCATAAAACAAGACGCACTTAGCACAGACAACAAACCTGCAACATATATGAAGCACATTTACTAAGACTGAACTAATGATGAACCTTCAACACACGTATAACACACTTCTTGAAAATTCTGAAAAAAGAGAACACCTTCAGACTTACTGAGGAGAGGAGTCCATCAAAGTAAAATTGTCCCACAATTAAACTCTTGTATCAATTCCCATGATAGGCTTTCAGGGCCAGTGAAGTTCCTATGATGTGCTCATTTTAAGACAGTAAATTAAACACTGCCAGGAAACCCTCAGGAGTAGCAGCAACTAAACTAGTGCAACCTAAAGCACAGGAAATTGAGGTGAAAAAAATTAAACAATGTGTAGGTTCAACACCCCATGCAACATTGTATAACCGATCAAGGGGCATATTGGACACCAAAGAATCAAATGGATTGGTCATCTGATGGAAATTATACCTCACCTCAACATCTAATCATACACGAGGAAGAAAAAAGTAAAAGTCAAGTCAACAAGTAAAGAAACACTGTATGGTTTGGTTATTTGGGAAGCAGGACCTCAATAGGGCGGAGCTAAACGAAAAAAAATGTATGCTTTGTGCCTTTCCCATGGACACAATGCCAGACTGAGCTGAGCCTCAAACCCCAAAACCTGCAATGTCATGATTAAAAATTTTGCATTGAGTACAGGAAGAGCAACGAAAGACAAAGACAATATCTTGATCTGATTACACAAAGGCTGAGGTTAACAAAGACAAACAAATCTGTGCAGCTTTGGACTTTTTTCTTCCTAAACAAGTGAAGCGCCTTACCTTACGGAAGAAGAGGGCCAGTGAGCCGGTCTTTTTGGGTTTGTTGTACGTATGGTCAGGGGGCTGCTCATTCTTCGCATCCAGCTTATAGTGGACCTACCAAAGTACAAAATAAATTCCAAACATTGATCTTTCAGAAAAATACAAAGATCCCTACAGGACCATCTACCAGCCACAGTGAAAATGAGGAGGAGCGGGAGTGTACGTACAATTCCCAAATGGATCAAATATAACTCCCACAAAGTACAACTTGCTACAAATATATTGTGTAAGTCCAACCAAGGGAATTCATAAGACAGTCTTCTCGAGTGGTAAATTTAAAAAAACAACCCAAATGACAAACAAGCAGCTTAAAAAAAGCAAAATTCCACACAACAGTACAGTAACACAGTGGAACAGAGCCCACCTGAAAGTAAGCAGGCTTCTTTGCAGAGCCAGCTCCAGGGCTTGCACTGGTGGATGGTGTGGTGCTGGTAGAGACAGAATTGGTAGCAGTTGACTGTTGGCTGCCAGGGGCCGGTGAGGTGGTGCTGGAAGCCGAGGGTTGGGCAATCTGAACTGGGATGAGAATCTGAAGAAAAGTTGGAAAATTTTTTTTTTTTTTTTTTAAATGCAGTCAGTGCAATTTTATCTCTTTTCACAGGCTCAGCTCCCACCCCAAAATATATGGTATAGTTTCTGAAAAATGCAACTTACATTTTACATGTTCTTCTGTCTTTTTCTCACACAAGGGATGATTGAATAATCTTTACAATGGGCATGTAAAAACATGTATCCTAAATAAACTGACCTAAATTATCTGTCTGTCCCAGAAGTACAATCTTTACATTAATCTCTGTTACACATCTTTCTTTATATCTTTTTAGCGCTTGTTTGACGGAAAAAAAGAGGTGAATCACTTTAAAAACTAATCAGTTGTCATTAAAAAAATAAAACTAGGTTTGCTGGTGTTTCAGAAATACCATTATTAGTAGCAGGCGATCAATTGTTCCAGTTTCGTCAAAGTAGTTCCAATTTTGTCAAATTTGTTGTAATTTCGTCTCATGGCTCATGGCTCTAGATTCAGTGCAGAAATCCAAAGTGGGGCTACTTTCGAGATTCTCAGGTTTAAGCGTTGGTTTTGGCATATCATGCTCACCGTTCAGTTTATGTTTACCCATTTGATTTGGCAAAAAGTTCACCTTATTTTAAACAGGAATGGCAAAAGGATTACAGGGGGCGAGTTGCAACAAAATTGGACGCAAAATTGAAATGCCCTACCCTTACCTGTCGGCCATCTTCCATCATGGCAACAATGGCTTGCTGCGTCTGGCCAGAGGGTGCCTTCCCCCCTGTGGAAGCAGTGGGACTGTCGCCGTTGCTGGTAGCAGCAGCGGATGAAACAACTGTTGAGCCTGAGGCAGAAGCCACGGGGGTAGGGCTGTTGGAGCTGCTGTTTTCCGAGCTAATCGCCTCAGGGGGCTCACCAACCGACACGATAGTTGCTGTAGATGTCGAAGAGCTGGTCACGGTTGAGGCCCCTGGAGCTGGGGAATCAGTGCCGGATGTGGTGGTGCTGACAATGGTCGTTGTGGGCGGGGGAGAGTCGGAGCGCGGTAGCACAGTGGTCGGTGCTAGTGTGGAGGCCGCCTGGTGGTCCAAAGAGATAAACACATCCTTAACAAATTTGACAGATTTTAGTCGCTTTTTTTTTTTTAATGAAGAGAAATGCATCAACACGATACAGGTCATTTAGTGTTGGAACAAGGCAAGACAGATAGACAAAAAACAAGACGGAAAATTAAATGACACTCTCACAACACCCCCCAAATTCAAGTAATCTGCACAAGAAAAACTGAGCAGATATGAGAAATAGGCAAGCCATAAAATGTTCAATTGTTCATGAGGCCAAATATGTACATGACAAAAATAAACTCTTACACATTCACCACCACAAACAAAAGTACCTGCAGTCCCACACACATACACATCAAAATGAATCTATCAACACTTAAGCTATTCAATCTTACAGCCTTCAGGCCAAAAACTCAATAAAATTAAACACGGTTACGTGTAACATGGAGACCTTTTACAAAACAATGATTAGCCAAAAAAAAAACCCAGGCAAAAAGGGAAGGTGCTAAAACTAGCCTTTTATCTTGCTATGAACAAGTGTTCAGCATTGAAAATAGTAAAGGTTAAGCACCCACAAAACAAACTGGAAAAGAGGGATTTACAGCAATCTGAAAAGGATGAACAATGAAGGTACTTCTCATTTCAACCTATTTAAGTCACAAACATTTTAAAGAAATAGTACGACTTCACTTAGAGCAATATCTCTTTCAAAAGTCCATAATACAACTAACACTAACTCAAGTCTATCAGAGAAATATTTATTAAAATGCACATTTTCATTCCTCTGCACTGTTTGACAAGCACTAGTTGTGGCCTTGTTGGGATCTCACAATTAAATCACACAATAAAACTTTCCGTCACAAGAAATAATAAGACCACTCTGAACTTAAAAAACATAACACAAATTTACAAATGAGCACTACAATAAAAACCACAAAGAGTCTTAGATAACACTAATCTAAGGACAACAACAAATAATATGGCAAAGAATCAGGACATTAGAAGGTCTGCGCAAAATACTGTCAAATGACCACATGTAAAAGACACATCACCTGTACAAACGACCCCTTCCCATTTTCTGCCTTGTTTTTTTTAATGTATTTTTAATATTATAATGACTGTGCAAGGTGACCACCTGTCTAACATGACCATTTTTGTCCTCGACAATCAGTGCTTCCACCAGCTGAAGCTGAAAAGTAAGGGAAATTCTGCAGGGGGTCTGGGGGCAGCAGGGTCCAGGGACAGCGTCCCGGTGGGGGTTCAGGGGGCGGAACCCCCCGAGAAATTGAAATTTAGTGCTTTTAGAGGGTAGAAAATGGCATTTGGGAGCCTGTTTGAAAATATTGCATACAGCCCATAATATTTATTTTTTCACCAACATTTTGTCTTGTTTGACTTCATCACCAGCATATCTTTCCAATGCTGGAAATGTTTAAAAGCAGGTTCCCCTTTCATTGCTACTATAATTCAATTAATTTGTAGTCGCACCAATGACAGCAGGCAAACCTGGGAATAATGAATAGATGTACCTTCAAAATACGGTTGCGCAGCGTATACCCACATTTTTAATAATAATAATAAAATAATAATAGATAGCATTTGTATAGCGCATATCCCCGCTCAACAGCAGGCTCTATGCGCTTTACACTATATTATTACCCCAGCAGACCATAGTACACTCCGAAACATTCTCAGCTTCCCGGGAAGCATACAGTGCGAGCAGCCGATTAAGCGCTCAAACACTAACAAACTGACAAGATCTTTCGCTGTCTATAGCCGGGTACCCATTCCCACCTGGGTGAAGTGAGGAAAATTCGTGTAAAGTGCCTTTCCCAAGGACACAACGTCGGGCCCTTGACGGGATTGGAACCCACGACCTTACGGTTGCGAGTCCGAGAGCCTGTCACAACCTCGGAACACCACTTCGAATTATTCTTGATTTTATACGGGGTGCTCACTACGGACGGGATCGGCCGTTCGGGCCGATAGCCCGACTCGATTGCCTCAAAAACAAAAATGTTTGTTTTCAGTTTCAAAGAAAACACGGTTGTTCGACCGAGTCGGGCGATCAGCACAATCGGCCGATCCCATCCGTAGTGGGCACGCCCGTGTATCAGCATATATTTCTTTCAGCGCTGCCCTTATATTGCGTTCACGTGCCGTAGAATCTTCGCATTGATAATTTCTCTAGATCTAGATAAAATTTGCGAAAAAAAAGTTTCTTTCCGACAGTAATTTTCTGTCTAAGATCAAAATCAGCCTTGATCAATGCGCAGATTTTCCAGCCGTGGCAACAATCCGAAGATAGACAGAAGGAATGAGTGAATGACAGAAAGGAGGAAGTTGGCACAAAAGGTTCGCCAGATTTTGATCCATGTGCAGGTAAAAAATGTACTGCCAACCAACACGCAATGAAGGCATGGGACTGGGACATAGCGGTATAATGTCCGATTGCAGGAAATGCGCAATTTGGCAGGTTTCTATAACGTTAACTTGTTGCCGAGAGAATTACCGAAAATATCCGTAACTTACACAAGACGATACGAAGGCGAGTACGGAATTTCGGCAGTCCTGCACTGTCGCAGTTTTTTTTACGGAGGGAGTTGATAATGATGGGGGAACAAGTACGGAACCGGCAGAAAGTACGGATTTCCGTAAAAATACGGAAGAGTGGAAGCACTGACAATGGGTGGTCATCTTGGACAAGAACAACTATATTCTCCCATCAGACTGTCAAGTTGCTCCAGCTTTTCTATCAAGTACCTATCATCCTTATCTCTCCTCCTAATATTTGTTTACTACTAACTAGTAATAACACCTCTGATCTTCAAAACTTAAGTGATCTATTTGAGTTGCAAGTGCAGTAAAACTCTAATTCAAACTCTACTAAAACACTACCTTATTGGAAACCAGCAGCGTGTCTGAGGCGCCACCTTTGAGCTGACTCAGCAGAATGGACTTAGCCTGAGGGGGTACCATCTGTGCAGGCGTGGTGTTGGTCGAGGCAACATGAGCGGTCGAGGAGATGACCGTGATGACCGGTGACACGCTTGATGACGTGCCGACAGTCGAGCCCTGGGAGCTGAAGGGCAGCGTGGTTACCGATGGCCCGACGCCGAACAGCCTGCGCTTAGCATTGCCCGGGGTCGGGGAGCTGAATCTGTCTGCTGCCATAGGGGCCACGGGGGAGGTGACCTGCTCTGAGCCTGACAGAGAAAGATGGGGGAGGACATGGGTTTTAGTCTTAGTTTTAGTTCCAAGTTTTATGGCACTTGCTTCACAAAAAGGTCAAGTAAGAGCTGAAGATTAACGGTGTTACTAGAGAGAAACATACAAAGAAAAGAAGGAGGAGAGACAATAGATGTTTGATATGAAAGACAGAGCAAACCACACTTGAACACCTGTCAAACAACCATAGTGATAGGGGGTTTGGGGTTGGTGTGTGCGTGTGTGTGTGTGTGTGGCGAGGGGCGCAGGGGGGGGGGGGGAATTGTTGAATAAGGAGAATAACAATAAATGGTGTTTGAGTTTTGAGAAGTAAGAACAAAAGGAGGAGGGGTGTTGGTAAAAAGAAAAACATCAATACAATAACAGAGAGGCGAATTTGAGTAAAGAGAAGCGCATCCACACAATAAGAGTATGGAGGGTGTGGGTAAAGCCAAACACCTCCTCTTAATAACGGTCATTCAGTGCAAGGGGTAGAAGCAACAGAAATGTTTCTCAGGAGACTCAGTTCAAGTTTAGTTTTAGTAAGAGTTTTTTACAGCACTTGCAACACAAATAGGTCATATAAGTGTAAAAGATTGAGGTGTTACTAGAGAGTATCATACGTAGAAAATAAAAAACATACCATACAAGAGCAACAACGATGTTGATCATGATGATGAGTGTAGTGGAAAAAATAACACAAACAGACAAACGGGAAAACTAACACAGAAACAACAAAAAGAAAGAAAAGCAGGACTTACAAGGGTCACCCTCGAGCCACCCAAATAAAATGATCGCAGTAAAAGGCATAAAGTCTAAATGGGGGAGGGGAGGGGGGGGGTCAAAGAGTTTATACACTGTTCATAACGTTCTGTCTCTCAGAATAGAAAGGCATACGGACATGATAATGATCAAAAGGCACCAGATGGGACAGCAAGATTGCAGAAAGAAATAAAATATTTCTTTCCAGAGACAGGCAGGACATTTTTTTGCCTCTAATTTTCAGTGCAATCACATTGTCTTCTCTCTAAGACCATCTAGATGCCATATGCGGCTCAAAAAGTACTCACCCTTCTGTTCGACAGGTGTACGTTAAAGTTTGGTGTTAATATAAATATGTCCATTTTTTATCTTTTAGGTGTATGGTGTAAATCACCTACTTTGACCCAGTTTAGGGAAACAAAAAAATAACATGAAACATATTTTGTAGTTGCATCCAACTGTCAGACACACATGAAAAGACCTCAGGAGATTAAACAGAGCTATTAGTTTTTTTTCCTGTTTTAACCACAGACAGATGAAATCGAACAAGCTGTAGTCAGTACTACCAACACAAAAGTGCACTTGGTAGGTCAAATTTCTCCCTGCGAGATGAATAAAGATTGTCATTGTCATTGTCATTGTCAAGCATAAACCTCAACCTGAAAAACAAAGATGACACGAAACAAAAACTGACTGCCATGTAAAAATAAAAAAATCATAATGCCCAGCATACTTTTCTGTATTGCTGCCTTTATGTCTCCAACCAGAGAGCGAAGTCTTGGGTGTCGAGCATGGAATGGGAAGCCAGAACTTGATCCTGTTGTTGGTGCACCTTTGCTGTCCATGTGAGTGCCAGGCATCACCTTTGAACACAAAAGTGAAGAAGAACAGGCATTGAAATTGTGTTTGATTTTATCACAATGTCAAACAAGGTCATTCATCAGATCAGAGGCAAAAATACAAAATTTAGACAATTGTCACCTGAACCACTTGCTGAACAATAATGTCAATCATCATCAAGTGCCAAATCGGCAACAGACATCGGTAATCATGCTTCATCTTTAATTCTATTTACTCCGAAGCTCTAAAAAAAAACCTATATTCTCCTGGCCTTATCCCATTGAGCATCTGTTCAGGCTTTCTAAGAGTTGCTCGGAGTTTACCCCCTGCCTCATCTGCTTTCAATTTTACCAGTGACAGAAAGATGTTCAAGGCTTTTATGCCAATTCAAGTGACCCAGAGAATGCATATGGGTGAGTGGCCCACATGGACTTGTTTAAGTACTGACCTATTTGATTTCTTTTCCTTCCATGAAATTTTCATGTCTCCTAAGCAACCACGTTTCTGTTGGGCCTATATTTCTGTCTTTGATAATTGTAATATCCCAAGCCATATGGAAGAGCTGACCTCACGCAGCCTTTTAGAACTCTCATTTTGTAGTGATTTATTAAGATGTCTCCATTGTTAACCCGTTGCACCCGCACTACGAGTATACTCGTAGCTGCAGCACGCTTCCGCCCACCGAGCTACGACAATAGTTGTATGATAATACCGGTCCACAAAAATCGAGTACAAACCACTCATCCAGGTTTCTATTGAAAATAACAGGCCGTTTATAGCTTGTAAAAACTTCCCCAAGCTTGTTTGATCCAGTTTTGCTCCAAGTACAAGTTAGTTTTGTTGTTTAGTCACCGCAAATCATGGCAAGAAAGCGAGCATTCGAGGGATGAAGCTCTCACTGAAATCTTCATTGTCGAGAAGAAAGAGAAACAACCACAAAAAAGTGCTTGTTATAATACATGAACGATGTTTTATGGTTTTGTTTTGGGCATAAGCAGCAAAGAAAGTGAAAGTAGACATACATCCAGTAAAACAAGGCAACCAGATCGCTTTTAGTGCCTCGAAAACTTCGAAGAAAAGCAAGATCTAGACCATAGATTAACTACAAGTTGCTAGGGGTAAATCGCCGGCTGATGAATCGCAGTCAGACAAATTAGATTGTTTTCTCTGCTTTTTTTCTTCTTATTTCTCTCTAATAATATGAAAAGAACATTTAAAGTAAAATATAAGCGAAATTTCAATCAATAGCTTAAATAGTTTGGGCACAATGCGTGTCTAAGATTAGTGTGTCGACTTTAGACCGATTTTCCCCCCGGCCAGGCGGACACAAGCGTACTGTCCACGGTCAGGCAGGGTGAATAGGGTTCATTAAGGTTAATATAATATTGAAACAGTCTTTTGCTGTCGCAATTTTTCGTTTTATTTCTGTGGAATATTTGGCATCAAATGTAATTAAATATCTAACTCCTCTGAGCGAAGTGAAACTCATGAGCTGGTTTTAAATGTGGAAAAAAACAAAGAACTTGCCAACTTAAAAGAAAAAAAGATACTGTTCCTGCAGCCGCTTCAAATTAAAAATGAATATGTCCAGCAAGAGTCAGATTACAATTAGTATTTGAATGTTACCATAGACAACAAACTCAACTGGCATGTCCACTCTTCTCTCCTACACAAAGCAGTGAACAAAAGACTTTTTTGCTCTTCAGAAGGCTAATGTTTTTCTAAGGTCAAAGTGACAATTAGCAATTACAAAGGCTCAATGCAAAGAGGGTGTTAAAGTTACACAGCTGCACGTGACGTAAAATGTCTGGGTCTGGTAGTTTTTCTCTCCTTATTCATCAGGAAGGTTGGCAGTGGATTGGGGTAGCCAAAAATTTTTTTATTCGAAATCAGAGGTATTACAATCGGTTTTTTGTAAAATTGAATAATAATTGTAACGCTTCCTCGAAATACGCAACGATGGGCAGCCCTGCAGCTGAACTATTTGTTAAAAGCTAAAAGGAAAAACCTATAGACACAAATGGAACTTGCTGTTTATTCCTTCTGGAGAAAGCACAAAACAAGGAGAAGAACCCAGGCATACGAAAATCTAAACTGGGATTTAAATAATGGGTAACATCTGCAGCCCAGCATAAATATTACTTGTATAACAGGATTGTTAGAGAATTTAAATGACTGCAAATTGGATATCTCGAACGACTACCTTACACCATTTCAGAGGGCAATGAACTTTGAATAACAAAAAATCACAAAACAAAGAAAAGGAAAAAATAATGTAAAACATGTTATTCATATTTAAAAAATGACATCTCCAAATTAGGAAAGTCAAAATTCTCACCTCTTCACAGTTGGGCACACTCTGTTCCCTTAAAGCCTCCCAAAGTGGAGAGTCACTTTTCCATGCATAACTCTCAAGAATGCTTTCCTCAATCTATTCAAAACACAGAACACAGACAAAATCAGTTTTAAAAAGCACCCCAGTGGACCCAAATCACAATGATTATAAAGAAATATTTCATTAACAAAAAATCAGATCATATATTGCATCCTGAAATTATGTTACAGTGAAAGAAAAAGAGAGCATACACTGATGAGTCATACAATGCACACTTCTACGCATCATAGACACTAGTTATTCAATGTACTCTTTCCAAACTAACAAGCAAAAAAAAAAAACCACAGCTCAAACTGACATGGTCACATGTAAAACACGGTTTGTCCAATTGCTTGACTCTTCTGCAGCCCGCAGTTTTGTGATGTCTGTAAGGAAGTGCAAAAGTGTTATATTAAATTATTAAAGCCCAAAGTAAAGTAATAAAGTGACATTTTAGACATATGAAAAACACTGACACTATCTTCAGAAAAAAAATGTAAAGACTTAATGAACTGACAAGCAGTTATAATAAATTAAGATATAAAAGTACTTTAAAATATGAGGTTGAAACTATAAAACGCATTCTCTCACATGATTTAAGTGCTTGACGACATCTCTGGAGAGGCCCTTCTCTGCTCTGATGATGATCTCAATCACTTTGTAAAAATGATATGGACTCAGCTCAAAAATGTCCACAATCCATGGAAATGTTCTGCAAACACACACAGTATTTGGATTTTTACAAACTGTAGACATTTCAACATTTCACCTCAATAAAGGGTAAGAAAACAAAGTGCAATATAATAGACCCAAAAAAGAAGTAAGACATTGTACACACAATGGAATGTTGGCCATCCTTCACTGATACTTCGCAGAAAAGGCCAGAGCTATGAAAATTACAATAAAAATATTCAAACTATTCAAAACGTATATTTTGCACGAAAAAATTGTCATTTACTAGCAGGGCTTACACAATAGCTTGCTATGAGTACGACAAGGAGAAAAAAACCCCGGTAAAACTTAAAAATAATTTTTTTAAAAAGAGTTCAACAATCCTCAGAAGAAAGATATTCATCAATTGTTTAAGACAAGAACAACTGTCAACCTTAACTAACAAATGGAAATGCCAATGAAAAGTTTAGAAGTCATTCAAACACCCATTATACCGTTGCATGTTGAAAAATAGAAAGAATATACTTTGTTCCCATCTTACTACTCACTATCCCTGTTCACCCATAAAAAGTGAGTAATGTGCCTTACATGCTGGAGTATTTTGGCAAAGAAACAATCCTTCGAGTTGAAAGAGTCCATCCCAAATAAAAATCCCCGTCTTCATTATCAGTAGTTTCTACTTACCTTTGCGAATTGTAGGAAAAAATCACAATCTCCAGACAACAGGCAAACAATGAACGATGGAAGAAGTCATTTTCCAGAAGTCCCTGAAATGTAGCGCAGTCAGAAGCAAAAAAACACAATTATTTAGTGTTCCAAAAAAACAAAAAACTATTCCATTACAGGTCAACACAGACCTTCCAACCTATCCCTTCTGAAGCAATAGTACCAACATCACTTTAACCTATAACAACAATTTTATTCCAAAATTATTTTTGTAATCATTGTTCCTAGTCCCTGTCAAAATTTTTTTTTTAAACATTCAGCAATACACTTCTGTCATTGTATAGTTCTTTAATTCAAAAACACAACGAAAAAATAAGAGTCACAACACAAGTTTTGTGCCACACAAAGTATTAACCCTTAGAGCGCGGACTTCTTTCCCCTTATATTTTCCCTCTGTGCTGAATTTATTTTGGAAAAACGCCATGTTTGCACATACGCTTTTTTTTGGCTGATAACTTTTTTATTTGTCAAAATTTCTAATAAAGGTAAGAATAAAAGTTTTAGAATATTGAAAGTTCTTTAACAATATGTAAAGCAAAAAGTATTTTGTGAAGTTGTAGTAGTGGTGTTGGAAATGACTGAATAAAAACTGCCGGTTCATTAGTTCTCTAGATCTAGACCAGAGTCTGGATGCTTCGTAGGCCTACGTTATATTCCACAAAGTGTTAGCTTTAGCATCAAAACCCTCGAAATCATCTTCTGATTCAAGGAAAATACGCGGAACATCTTCATCTGAATCTGATGCGACAGTATTTTCATGTTTGTCGCGGGTCGCAATCGCGAATTTTCAGACCTCACTGCCACTCGATTTTAAAGTGAAACAAAAAACTCCTCGCGCCTCGATCGAACCCCGTGACAAGAAAAATGGTGGCCGAAATCAATTCTGCGTAGCCTAACAGCCAGCAGTATAAAAATTAGTACTTCGTTCTTTTTGTATATCGCGTTATACTATGCCAATGTCTATCGCGACTTCAGCACTTAGCGGAAGTTCGGGCCGTCACGACCGGTGGTCGCGATCAGCACTCTAAGGGTTAACATCACACTTCACTTCTTATTTATAAAGGGATCCCAGTGTTTTCACTTTCCCATACCAACAGACACACATACAATTGATGAACACCAGTATGTAATAAAGTTGTTTTAAAAAAAAAAAGGGGGGGGGGGGGGGGGTGTTCCTCAGTCCAGTTCAGGCAAAGAGCAAAATTTTACTATGACTAACTTTCTAGGAGTCTCAAAAGAAACTCAATGCTTTCCTTGAGACTGATCAGAGACACATGAACAAACCATAAAGGGTGAAGAAACATATAAACATCAAGGAAAATCAACACACCAAAAGATCAATTTTACGCTGGCTACCATCTGAGCCAGTGATTCTTTTCTTCTCTCCTTGTACAATGCCCTCCAGTGTCTTGAAATACAGGCTCTCTCCAAGTTGAAGTCGTTTGCGGCCAAAATCAATAGGGGCACCAGCTTGGTTTTCAATTGACTGAAAGGAAGTAAAAGAAATATACGTAAGTGTAACATACTATTAATATGCTATTCATGTCACATTGTTAACTTTAGAACAAAATTCATTATTTATCCATTTACAGATGCACACATCTCGTGAATTGTGGGTGAAAATAAGGAACTACATGGTGCCGGATGACAAGTAAGGTGTATAAATGGTTGCTTCCATAAAATTAGGCAAATCATTTAGTTATTACAGACATGTATAAGAATCGCAAAGGAGCCAGAAAAAAATTCCGTCTTAGACAGGGAAATTTAGGGGGAGATGGAGGGGGGGGTGGTTCAAAGGCCCAGCCGGTGGGATCAAGGATCGGTTGTCCAATCAGCAAGCAGTGGTCAAAACTTCACACCTCTAAGCTGCTATTCTGTCTTAAAATGACATGCGTCAGTCTTACTCATCCAATTATCACCAGCGCTTGCCTTTCATAGGACCACTGTTTGACCCATTAAAAACAGAAATGTTTGAACATTTCCTTTGCTTTCACCCTTAGCCCCCCCCACTGGTGTAACAAGCACAGTCAACCAATGCCACCCCTCACAGCCATCGTGTAACAATGATTCGAGGAACTCTTTTCTCGGCTGGCCGTACGTTCAGGGCGACAGGCATTGGTCAATCTAATTTCACACCTCTGGCTTCTGGCTACCCAGGAAAGTTTTCGTAGTGGCTTGCTACTCAAGCACTCTCACAGGCAGTCGTGAGATTTCACACCCACACTACCCTGACCATCTGCATCACTCAGGGCTCACATGATGGGGTAACATCTACCCCCAAATTGTACCCCTACTCCCCTTCCTCGTTCAGCGGCATGGCCATGCCGTTAAGTTTAGAGCCGGCGGAACCAAACTTGAAAGTATTGTTTCAAATCAGAGCAGAGCGTGCAGAGCATTTTCCGTCTTAGACAAGTGAAACCCTCAGAAAGGAGCCGATTTTTCTTTCCGTTTTCGCATTCGACAGGTTTCCGTTTTATGCAGGTAATTAAAGAGGAATATATCAAGGGAGAGCGTGGAGTTTCCGTTAAGACAGGTTTCCGTTTTATACAGGTTTGACTGTATCTCTAAAATTCTGTATTCATTTACTTACAAATCAAATACATGCCACTGAAGCGAAAGTGATTAAAGACCATTCAAAATCAATGTTCAGACTGATCTGATTGGTCAATTTGATTAATGACTCTAATCTAGTATCTAAAAGGCAAAAATATCAATGTAGTCCCTGTAGTTATTACGAATGTGTGAGTGCTCGAGTCAACTCTAGCCCTTGAGTACTTAACTCGTGCGAGTACTCACTCAGATAGTTTTTAAATGCAGAAGTACTCACTTCAGTCAAAAACCTCTAGAGTACTTAGGTAATTACAAGACTAGGAGCTTTTAGTAGAAACAAAGATATTCCAATTTCCATAATTCTTGTTTGTTGCTGTATCGTATTGCAATTTTTTTGTTCCTTCCTCTTTTTTCTTTGTGCACTATTCCGATCATCTACAAAAAAGACAACATAACTTTAAAAACTAACTTCATTTCCCATTGAAAGTTGTTACAAGCAACTCAACTCTATCCAAAATCGTGTTTTGGGGAAGTAAAAAAAAGTTCAGATAACAGTTTTGCTTTCAAAATCACATCATAATATAGACAACACACATAAAAATATTAACCTTGGCATAAAATTTGCAAAACATTTCCCCCATCTCCTTCACTCTTTGAACAATCTCTTCATTCGGGTTACGACTGCAGCTTCTGAAAAAAATAATCATATGCAAGTCTTTATTAGAAAAAATATGGTAATTCCAATGTTTTATTCAATGCTATGAGCTAAAAGCATAATCAAAACTATGCAGTGGTAGATCAGTATAAAAACTAAACTTAGCAGCATTCAAACTTCAGTCTCAGGAAGCCCCTGAAAAAAAAAATTGAAATTTATTGCTTTCAGAGGGTTGAAAATGGCATTTGGGAGACTGTTTGAAGAGATTGCCAACAACCCATAATACCAATTTTTTTCCATCTGGAGTTTGTCTTGTTTTATCGGACTTCTTCAACTAGCAAACATATCTTTCCATTGCTGATAATGTTTAAAAGCAGTTTCCCATTTTTGTAGCTAATACATGCAATGTTATTTGTCATTGCACCATCGACAGCAGACAAATCCAGGAACATCAACCTTGACAATACAACCACCCATTGTGTACCTCAATTATCCTCCATTTTCACATTTGAATGTTGAATGTCACAATCTAACAGGGCCACTTTCATTTGTTCTCGATTTAACATCAATTTTTTTATCACAGCAGCCATAGAGTCCTCATACTAACAATTTCTCTAGAATTAAACAGATTTGAAAAAGTTTCTAGAAGAACAACAGCCTAGTGCATGAAATGCGCAATCTGGCAGAGTACTAATACGGTACAACTTAAAGCCGTTTCATGTAACAATACAATTTTACAAAAACAGGTTGATCGTTGTGTAACCGCAAAACTGTATAAAAATTGGACAATTAAACGATGGATTGGACACTCAATCCCGAAATCAAGCACAGCCTGATATTTTTAGTGCAATATAGATCAGGTTTTGGAGAGGTGAGCTGGGACACAGAATCCCTTTGAAATTTGCGGCCACAAGGTATTAACTCTCAGCAGTTCACCGAAAGGAAAATCGTACGAATTCGTACGATGAGCATCGGGTGTAGATCTAACGGCAGAAATCCATTCCTTTTTACATTTTGATGCTTCTAATACCTTTTTTATCATAAAAAAGGGTTGAATCTATATATTTTTCATAAAAATAATCATAATTTATAAAATATTGTAAAAATTTGGTGCACGGAAAATCAGCGTTTGTTTACGTTCTCTCCGCCGCCATTTTGGATTTTGGGAGAAGGCCAGCTGTGAAGTTTCTACACTAAAAATCGGAAAAAAGCGTAAAAATGTCGTCAGATGAGTCTGATATTGACCTGAATGACTCAATGGATGAAGAATCTGATGTCTGGGTACCAGAATCGGACGATGAGGGTCCCGAGGACGGAAACCAAGCCCCGACTTTGACCAATCGTGATCAAAACAACAGGTTAGTGTTTTGTTTACATCCTGCCTCTGCACAAGAAAGCCTATAACATGTATTCTAGTGGGTTTAGGCCACTGGTATTGTTACTTCAAGCTTACAGAATAGTTATTTGTGGTAACCTGAAGTTGTGAAAGCATGGTTTGCCTCTAAAAAATTTTAATTAACTTTTTTATGTGCCTAGCTACGGTTGTCATGTTATTGTTTACACAGCAATTCCTCAAACAGGAAGTTTGTTTTTGTTTACACCTCACCCGTGTACAGTAGCCTTATTCCCTGCTAAGATTTTATCATTGTGATAATATGATGATAATGACTGAACAGCTTTGTTCAAGGTCTGCCTCTGTCTAGATCTAGATCTAGATCTAGAAATAAGTGCCTATGACATAGGCCTTATCAACATGTCAACTTCGACTCCGCCGATAGCGTCCTAATCCTTTGCTTATTTTCTTCCCTCAGAAACTAGCCACAACCTCCACGTAACCAGTCTTACGCGGACCAGGATGATGGCCCACCAGAACCACTGCCTCAGTTTAGGCCTGCCGTGCTGTTGGCCTGCATCTCCCTGACTGTATCACCCGACAGGACATCCGAAGTTTTCTGACGCCAGGTGAGAGCATTATTGCACGGAGTACGAGAAATTTTTATTTTTGTAATTGCTTTCTGTTTGCCCTTACTTCACTCCGACAGGCAGGTGAGTTCACTGATTCACATGTTACACCTGGGGACCTTTGTTATTCATTTGTAGAAAACACTCTTGATGCCATTATGTAGTTAAAACTGATATTACCTTGTGGGCCAGGATTTTCTGACAGTTCGATTGATGTCAGTGTTCCAAGCAGACTATCCTTTCCAAATGACTTATGTAACTTATGTCTTCTTCTTGTCTTCTTATTTCCTCAGCATCCTTCTTCAAACTGTTTTTCTGCACTGAGATGGTGAATCAGATCTGCCTCTTCTCTAATGAGTACGCCCCGATGACAGGACCCAACAAACCATCTGTCTTTCGCTCCTGGGAGGATCTTGACTCTGAGATGTTTCTCAAGTTCGTTGGACTGCTAATGTATATGTCTATTGTTCATCTACCAAATTTAGAGCTGTACTGGTCTACGAAAACCTGTTTTCATGGACTATGGGCAAGGGCATACATGAGCAAACTAAATTTCAAACAAATTCAGTCTTTTTTTAAATTATGCAATCCAGACACTGAGCGAGGTACTGATAAGCTACGGAAAGTTAGGTTTGTGCACTATTTTTTGAGTATGAAATGTATGAAGTATTGGCAACCTAACCAGTGTGTTAGCATAGATGAGAGGATGGTTCAAAATAAGGGGAGATACAGTTTCAGGCAATACATAAAGGATAACTAAATGGGGGATGAAGTTACGGGTGGTTGCAGATTCGATGAATGGGTACACATACAATTATGAAGTTTACACAGGGAAGGATGGGGGCACACTATTGGATATTTTTGTTTCAATAAAAATAGAAACTGTTTGCTTGCAGAGCATACTGTAGAATAGTCTTTTGCCACTTACTACAATTATTGGACAGTTGAGTAGAAAAATGTTTTTTGTTTTAGGAGAGGTTTTACAGCGCTCGCAACTGCAAAAGGTCATATATGAGCGCCAAGGGGTGGATGTCAACAGAGAAGTCCTTACAGGGAATCAGACTTACTCTGCTCTCCTCTCTAGCTTCAACAGCACAAAGTCTGCTTTGACTATCATGGCACCCCGGAAATAGTGGGTCACAAGAGTGTGACAAACTTACAAAAGAGGTAGAGGAAAATGACGATACTAAGGATTAGGAAAGAAAAAGCAGCAGTTCCCTGTTGTAGTTCAGGCACAGTTATGAGCATGACATTGTTGGATCAGCCCATTTACAATTCTATTGTGCATTAGGATGAGAAATGTCCCCCCTTTTGGAATGCCTAAAGACACTTCAGTCAGTGGCACCGCTGTGGGGAGGGGGAGTAGAATGTTTTTCCGTCATGGACCACAATGATGTAAAGTACCGTACTACAATATTTTTGTCTATTTTTCCATGAAAATCTCTGTTGGTATTGGTATTTTGTATGAATACAGTGTGTTCTTGTCATTTTGAAATATTTGGTATTGCCTTGTCTGTTTTGAGTGCAATTTTGTGGATGGAAATTGACTGGAAAGTCATTGATGTTTATTTTTTCTATGTCGCGTCGTTATTTCATCGCGAAACATGATAAATGTATCTTTTGTCAAAAACCTTGTAACTTTTTTATCCTTTTTTCAATATGCATGAAATTTGGACACACATTGCAAAATTGGAAGTGCTTTTACTCCATAATAAACTTTTTGGGGTATCTTAGAACACTTTTTTTTTTCTTTCTTTGTGACTGTTACATGTTGGGAAATTTTATCTTTTTTTCCCCTGTCCCTCCCTCTAATAACAGAGCACTACATAGACAACAGTGGTCATATCATGATGAAATTACCTTCATTTGATAGGAAATTCAATTTCCTTTCCAATGGTATGTAATTTGACATACTTTCTGTGTTATTTTATATTCTATGGTAAATCATACTAACCATGGGTGCCGTGAAGGCGAAAATGGTCAAAATACCAAGAACTGCTGAGAGTTAAACATGACATGCAAAATTTTTTAAATAATTATCTCAGCTGAAATCTGACTTCATTTTGAGAAATGACATATCAAATAAGCTACAGAACATCATAAGGACTACACTACCCTATTCATTTACAAATAGAGTTGACATGATGCGGCAGCAAGTATAGAAAGTTCAAGTACAGATTTCAGAAAAAATATGGAAAATTGGAAGCACTATAACACACTTTAAAAACTTACAGTGCTGGATGGAAAAGCAGCCCTTGTTAAAGAAATTTTTAAAAATCAATAGACATGAGAGTCACTCACTTGAACAGTTCCAATAACGTGTCTGACGGCATAGTTTTACAGCCGGCCAGCAATGTTTGCAGACGAGATACACTTTGAGTTGCCGTGGAGACAGGTGTCACACTTGTGGGATCTTTTTCTTTAAGATATCGCCGACCAGTCAGAGGTGTAGATGGGGTCAGTGACTTGGTCTGGGTATTAGTAATGATAAAACAAGAAAAATACTAAATATTAGTCAAAATGCCACAAAGGTAAACAAAAGAGAGACCAATCAATAATACAAGTGCACAAGTGCAAGGCCTCAGCACCACAAAGCTACTAAAGTTTCAGAATGAAGAAATAATTGCACCCAATACAAAATATTCTGATTCTGGATTTCTAAACTTTTAATTTCTTTTCTTTTTTGTCTCAGGAGATGACAAACATTCAACACTAAACCATTCTTATCTAATGGCATACTCTTACAGCTGAATTTAAAAAACTATTATAATAATAAAACAATATGATTACCCATTCAAAATCACACTGCGCATTACCTCATCAAAGTGCTGCTTCAGTGTCGACCTCTTGACCTGCATCTGTTGAGCAAGGTCTGCTGCTGAAGTCTGACCTCCAGGTGTGCCAATCTCTTCATTAGCATCCTCCCCGAGGAAAATGCGCTCATCAAAGTCTCCAACACCCAGGACAAATTCCTCATATAAGTTGCTTATTGTTTTTCTGAAGAAAAATGAAAATGTAAACAAATCTCCATGTGTCCAACATTGATAACATAAATTTCCAACCTCCAAAATTCATCATTTTACTAACTGCATTCACATAAGTTAATTTCAATCTTAGATCATTAAAAAAAAGATCATAATTTTTTCTAGGCAAACATTGACTGGAGACAATTTTCTAAACTTACTACTTTACACAGAAAGTATCCCTCCATTTAATATTTTAGAGAACATTCCTTCTACTAGTGCAAAATAAAAAGGGAGCGACAGAGAAAAACACCCGAAATATAAATCTGGCTAAGAGTTCGCATCTCGGGTGACAAGAAAAGTGTGATCTTATGCAAATGTGCTCTTTACTGCATTTCAAAGGGGAGTAACCATCTAGAGCAAGTATTCTGTTGAATTTCATGGATGTCAACCATCTTGCATCTGATCCCCTGCAGTGGGTTAAGCCACTCACTTGAGTTCTACCCAAGGAGTGTGAAGTTTTCCTGTGGCGAGAGATCAAAGACAGCGACAGTCATAATTATAGCACTGCCCTCTCACACCGTCTGCCCACCACACAGGGCCTGTCACTGCCTCTTTATTGCGCAGTTTTTTTACACCTTGCCCCCTGTACAAGTTCTTTTCCTTCTGGGAAAGCCCCAATTTCAAGTAATAAAGGCGGATACGTGGTGTTTGTTTCCCTTTGTAAGAGTCGAGAAAATGAGTCATTTTTGGACGATCTGTTTCTGACACTAGTACATGACACACACAACGACCGCATAAGCCTTTAACTCTTAGAGCGCTGATAGACATTGGCATAGTATAGCGTGATGTACGAAAAGAGTGAAGTACTAATCTTTATACTGCTGGCTGGTAGGCTACACAGAATTGATTTCGCCTGCCATTTTTCTTGTCACAGGGTTTGATCGAGGCGCGAGCAGTTTTTTGTTTCACGTTGAAGTCAAGTGACAGTGAAGTTGACTTTGTGGAATATAACGTAGGCCTACGAAGCATCTAGACTCTAGTCTAGATCACATCTAGATCTAATGAATCGGCAGTTTTTATTCAGTCATTTCCAACACCACGAAAACAACAACTTCACAGAATACTTTTTGCATTACATATTCATAAAGAACTTTCAATATTCTAAAACTTTTATCCTTAAATTAGAAATTTTGACAAATAAAAAAGTAATTAGCAAATAAAAAGTGTATGTGCAAATTAGGCGTTTTTCCAAAATAAATTCAGCATAGAGGGAAAATATAAGGGGAAATAAGTCAGTGCTCTAAAGGTTAAGGCTTATTTAGCACAAATGTGTAATTCAGCTTTTGCAAGACAGAGCAACATGCACACAGACACTTTAAAAATCTGGCAATCGTGACATGTAAAAGAGGATTCTCTTTGACGAAAAAACAACAAAAAACTTACACATTCTCTTCAAAGTTCCCAATTTCTAAGATTCCCGACAGGTTGTCTACTTTTCCTTTGAGGACCTGTATAGATGCAAGGAAAATTACACAAGAAAAGTTATTCGATGCAAGAAAGAACAAAAGATGACTATTCACACATACAGAGCAGAATCTGAACTTGCACAAGGAGGACAGAAACACTAGATTAACTGATTCCGTCCATTCGGCCGCTGACAGCGGCTCTGAGTTTTTCCGCTGCCTCCATTCGGCCGCTGTGAGCGGCTCAACGAAATCCGAAACAAATGTTCACTTTTTAACATAGTTCCGACTTTTTAAGTTGTCGAAAGGAAGTAGAACTTGTAAACAAACCTGACCTCAATCTCTGAGCGCCAATATCGATCGAAACTCCGCGAAATTCTTGCAAAAATCGTTGTTTTGTTGGCTAGATCTAAGGGTAAACAACACGGGGCCTGGTATAATAAAAAGGCCCTTCAAAGAAAAATATTCAACTAAATATGTGAAATTCTTGCATAAATGTGTGCTAGGGTGATATCGCTACAATGTTGTGTTGATTCCTATGGATTATAAGGACTTGTAGAGCTGAGAAAATGCGGTAAGTTGAAATTTTCAAAGAGCTGTTGCACAATTTTTTTTTCTCATTCGTTTTTGTCTGAAGGAAAATGCAGTACAAACAGATTATATGTCATTGTTATTGATATAAACACATTCCTCTATTTATTCCCATCAGTTTGGTATATGACAATACCTATTTGAGTGAGTTAGAGCTTCACAGTAATGCATTAAATAGATGCACCCCAGGTCTAAAACTGAACATGGGAAAATAATTCTGTCCAGAGCCTGAAAAAATCATGGACGGAATCAGTTAAAGAAGGCATTTTGTTTCTTTTTTAATCTCTTTTCTTTTAAAATATCACCTCACAGCAACCCTTATTCAACATACAATACAATGAGTAGAGGAAACTTTCTTTCAACCTTTCCACTTCATGTATACCAAAGTCAATCACTGACCATGAGGACACCACAGATGTGTTAGCAACCAGCTCTATTTCCCTTCCTTCGAACTCTCTTCGAACATCTCTCAGGTTTAGGGCCGAACATTCTAGAAAGTAGTCCTCCAATCTCATTCTTCACCTGCCTCCCTTTCTCCCTTCCTGCGCTGTGCCCTTCTGGATCAAGAGATGCGCCCATGCCAATTTTATTTGCAGTACTTCACAGCAATCAGGTCTTCAAGGGCACACCTTGAATACGGGTCGATTTGTGAAGTTTTCAAAGCTTTCAATCCTCTTGGCTCCGTCACATGGACATGGTTGAAACGGCATAAAACACATACATTTACTTTGTAAGTCTTCAAAGGGCTCAAATGATTTACCTGACTTCATTTTTTTAAAGTTTTAGTAAGAGTCTTACGGCACTTGCAACACAATACGGTCATATAAGTGCCGAAGATTAGAGGTGTTACAAGAGAGTAACAAACATAAATAAGAAGGAGAGGTCAGGGTGACAGACGTCCAATAGGAAAAAAGGAGCAAACCACACCAAAGCACCCGCCAACCACCCAATTCCATTTTTTACTTCCCCATAGGTTAAGCACTCCTTATAGGAAGATGCCCATAAATTTTTCTATTTGTCAACTATTGTATTAGTACTTAGAAGTTTTATTTTTTTCTTTTCTATTGCCTTTTTAAAAAATTTGGAAGTAATAAATGTATTCATTTCAACTTCCTAAAATGCTAGTATATACTACCTTAAAAAACACACTTTCATACCCCACATTCTTTTGGTGCATTAACACTCCACCAACCTTCTTCTCAAAAAGCCTGCGCACATGCGGCTTCCACCAATGTTCTTTGATGGTCTTGGCTTCAACAACAAGCCCGTCATGACGCTCACACAAAAACTGCACGATGCACGGGGCAGACGCACCTGGTCGCCATGTGGCGGCATGGAAATCCTCTGGCAAACCTGGGCGAGTAAGGGCCACAATCAGTTACGTGACTAAATGAAGTTAGGTTCACACTGTAGACGCATAGACTAGAGAAATAAGAACGTGTCAAACACAAATGAATAAAATCTACCGCAAGCCCATAAGGATACAGAAACGAATCACAAATCCATTTTTCTCTTCTTGTTTAAAATGCAGTGTACCCTTATTCAACTAATCTCGTCTGCGGAGTAGAAGCCATCAGGAAGTTGTGTAGGCCAGTACATACTTATACCTAAGTGCACTTTCGCCTCTATGTGACAGGGTCCTTCCAGCAATTGGGGGTCAATGATAGTTCTGCACCGATAAACAAGAGCTACAATTTACAACCAACATTCAAGTCACAAAGGCAAACGTAAAACTTTTGCTAATTACTACATCTTTGTTATCCTGTTGGAAATTTCATTTACCCTCGGGTGGCATCTGGCATTTATAAATAGGCAGGTTTCTATCAACATCTTTTCAAAGACAACAAAGAGTAGTTTACTGAATTTGGCAGTCTATCGTGATTTGTCATATTACGAAGACCAATATGCCTTGAGAGGAAAGTAGATCCCCATACTAGCACTGCCCTGTTATTTACTTGGAATAATTTTTTTTTACAGCTTTGAAACATAATGCAGAACAAACATTTCTCAAACCTTCAAAGTCAGGATTAAGCAGATCCTTCCTTGCACCCAGAACAGCATTAGCGAAGATCCAATCAATGCAACACAGCAGCAAGTGGTACGAGTTAACCAAGTCATCACTGATGGCTGGAAAATTACCTAGAGATGCATAAAACAAATCCAGAATTTTAGGCTCACTGTCAAGACGAATAAAATTTCAAAAAATTTGGGGGCTTCATCTTAGTCAAAGTAAAGTACTACGAATCATAATTGAATAATGATATATACGTAAGTCTTATACAAGAACAGCCTCAATTTACACAATAGTTCCCGAACAGAACTGACAAAAACTCACGGTTTACTGCTCCTGGTCAAGTCCGCTCAGTAGAGGATTAAATAATAAACAATAAGATAATAAATTGCGAGTAAGAGAACCCTTGATGCATAAATGCCTCAAACAGGAAATAAAATCAACAACAAAATAAGGCAGCTTACCTTTCACTTGAACAAACATGGTCCATGCAAAGTTAAACACCTCATTGGAAGTACAAGGGTATCTCCTGTTAAAAAGAAGAGAAAAAGTTTCCTCAGTGGAATTAGCAGAAAGCTACAGAACAGTCAAAAAAAAAAACATGAGCACAAAAAGATTGGACATAGTGCTCTTTACAAGAAAATGCATTACGAAAGCCATTGTCACTGTCAAACACATTACTTTGTTTACGGAGCACTTACAACATCATGTGATAATCACACAAAAATAGAGCATCTGTTCTGTACAATAGATTGATTAAAAAATCAGTAAATAATACAATCACATCTTTGTGCTTCAAAGCTGTTAAAGACTAATTGGTAAGACAACAAGCTCAGAAACAACAACTTAAAATTAAGGGAAAATTATCCCAGTTCACCCCGAGCATGTTGAAACCAGCCAATTAGCAATTAGTAATTAGTACAGTAATTATGTTTAACAGTATTTAATTTTGTCAACAGAGGACAGTACCTAAATGCTGTTTAAGCAGCATTATTATCATCACAACTTTCGTAACACTTGATTGGACTGATAGGCTTCACTTTAGATTGGAAAGTTCTGCTTCATTGGGGAGCAAGACTTAAGAAATTAAATTGAAAGGAAAGACCATAGACAACCTGCACCCAACACAACTCAGCAGACCAGTTCACAAAAACCGCACACACAAAATACCAGAACCAAGTATACAGTAACAATTTTTTCAGCTAAACTTTCTCAATCAAGACTTTCTTATACATTTTTACACTCTTCCACAGGTGATTGAATCCTTTTTTGTTCTTATCAAATTAAAATGATTCCAACATTTCTAATTAACTGCAAATAAAAATTCTACATAATTGCTCCCTTATACTGATTGCCACATATATCTATTCTCTGTTTTTTTAAATTAACATAATAAGCACTAGCATCTACAACATAACCTCTACTTGAGATATAACTATTTTTTCTTCATGTCGTTTGCCCCGACTTCATGAATCATGAATAATAATCTAAGTAAGATTTTGTCAGTGATCACAACACAAGCATCTAGTGCACGTTTAGAAAATGGACAACACAGAAAACATCATTGGTGTCCGACTAACCATGTGACCGGTACAATTAGTGATACTATAAGTTAAAAGAAGACCAAAAAAATGTTCAAACCAATTGTGGTATATATTTTATAACAATGAAAAACAAATAAGTTTTCTTTTCACTTTGCATAACAATCATACAGTCGGACAGCAATGATATTCTTTTCTTAGCTTTCCCTCCAGCCTTAAACCCCATCATCTATCTTTCGGTCATACGTTTTTGGATATGTTTGCACTAAAAAAAAAAAAGCAATATAAGTCTCTACTCTCTCAAACATCAAAATTAACAGGACAGAAAAGCCATACAGAAATATGCTCAAGGCATCAAAACTGTCAAGTGTGAGTATATTGTCCCCATTTAAAAGAAAAAGGTTTTTCATTTGAAAAATTGTTTCTATCCTCTGAAATTATCAAGATAAATTGTGAAACTAAACTTCAACTCTGTAAACTTTTGTGACTATTGTACTTGAATGCACCACACACTGAAATACTTACATAATATATTATATATATAATTGTCCCTTCTACTATTAGAAGCAAACAACTATAATTTGCTGTTTCCTTATTCAAATTGCTCCTAAATTCTTTATGAAAACAAAGAAATTAGTCAAGACAACACTGAAACCATTACTAGTTCGTAAAAAGGACTATAACACGACATACAAAAATAGCAAAACACAAGAAAGCAAAAAGACTTTTGTACCCTTCAACTAGCTGCAATCCATTTTTTGTCCATTTTCTGTTTTTCATGTGAACTGATCTGTTGGTGGATTAAGTTCAAAGTTTCAATGGATTTATGAATGCATATAAAGAACAGAAAAGGGACATTGCTTCTCCAGACCCTGCATGAAAAAAAAAAAAGAAATATATAGCCAGGAAATCATGACCACATTGCACTTGGTGAAAATAGGACAGCTAGAATATAAAACTAGGAAAATAAATGTTGAACCAGCCACCGAGTAGAACTACCTCCCTACTTGAAACATATGACTTTCAACTATCTACTTATCGATACTTTTATAAGAAGTATGCATTTTACTTCTAAACCAGGACAACAAGAAAAACAATCAACTATTAAATTACTGATCACTACAAACGTAATGAAACTCTGGGTCAGTCTCTAAAAATCCCTGATACCAAAAGAAAAGTAACTGAGGATTAAAACAAACCCGCTTTGTTGAGACATCTCACAGCAATACACCTCTATGTTTTCTGTTCTACCAAAATAGAGGAGAGGGACAGACGGACAAGTGGAGAAGATAAAAACTTTCTGAAGAGAAATAGAAACTTTTTAGAACCCTTTTTCTGAACAAAATGCATATAGTGTAGGCAAAAAAATGGTTCACAAAAATAAATACTTTCATAGTACTTTCCATAACATTTCACAGCAAAATAAAAGTACTTTCCCAAAGAATTAGTAAATTTCACTACTGGCAAAAAGAGTTCCATTCAGTTTTACAGCACAGTGTTGTTACAAGCACAAGGACATGCAGCACAAATGCAAAGAACATACACATCAAAATTATGGTTGAGAAGTGATTTCCCTTTCAATATGTATGGAATTGTGGTGAAATCAGGCGCTAGTCAAAAAAATCAAACCAACAAAACCACCATATTTCCACCCATTGGGCAAATTTTATCAGAATTCTTATTTTTTGGCTAAACACCTTTTACATCTATTAAAAAATATATTCTGAATGGATTTTAAAGAAAAACGTGAAAGGCACAAACAATGTTAATTTGCAGTTCTCAAGGTGACTTCAGCCTCGAAAATTACTTAACTTTGGCAGCAATTTTCTTGCTCCTTTTTCATCTTACAGCAGACAACCCCCACCCCTTCAATTGCAAATATCTCGACTTCTATTCAAGATAAATGGAAGCTGATTGTTGGGTTTTTTTCATCATCGAAAAAGCAAGACAAATAAACAGGCTTTAAGATTATACCAGTAACTCAATATGTCCTAAATTGACGAGCGCCTGCTTCCACTGTGTTGTGGCACATATGATATAAAGAGACCTTGTCATCTAATCATCTTAATTTCCTGGAATTGAACAAGTATTTGAGAACTGCTGCAATTCATTTCAAGCCCTTCATTCTTTTCCTTACCTTTGTTTCCGCCCACGGTGCTGCCTTGGTAATTCATGTGACGGATTCACAAAAATATCTAAGAAGATGGGCTCAAACTTCTTGAAAATTACAGTGGACACAGCAAAGTTCCTTTCCAGTTTGTCAATCTTGTCCCTGAATGACTTGGGCAGACTGGCCATGTCAGACCACTTGCGCATCTTGTTGAAAAACTGAATGAGACTGTGGACAGAACTACTGTTTAAGGTATTGATTAAAGCATCTGACAACAAGGCAGAAATCAATGGCCTCATACACGAACCTAAATGATTTTGATAATGTGGAATTTGGAACGGTGGTGGGGTCAGGCGCCTATCATGAACCCATATATATATAGGGTGTTGGGCGCCTATAGGGGGTTGGGCCCCTATCATGAACCCATATGCTACCAATTTAGTAGTAAAAAGCAGATTGCCCTGATAATTAAGAAGGCAAAATGCAGCAAACTAGAAACATTCCCATGTTTTAATGACTGAAACAAAATTAACTCTGAAAATTAAAAAAAGAAAACAAAACTTAACTAAAAATGGCGGAAGTTGCATCAACTAGGAGAAAGCATAGTCCTTAAAGAAAAGTCCTTTTAATGCACTTTTATGAGGAATCCACACAACCTTTTAATAATACTGACCAGCCTTTAAGGTCAGGAAACTGGAGAGGGGACATATAAAAGCAAGGAGATTTAGATCTATACTATGTGTTTCTACTTTTTGTTTTCGTAACAAGAAAAAAAAATTTTCGAAATAAAAACCACCATAGATTACAACATGTCATTTTCAGCTAAAAGAGGCAGTGAACAAGCTGCTAAATTTCAAGATGATTAACAGTAATTCTCTCTATATATAACCCTTTCACAATGCCATACTGATGTTCCTGATGTGTCATGGAACAGTATAATTTTTAACACCATGACATACATAAAGTAAGAAGCAAAACCTGGAGTATCAAAACGATATTTAATTTTAAGGGATTTGCAGTAAAACTTCAGTCACAGCTCGTGTATGAGGCCACAAAAGTGTTGTAATATGCAAAATAAGCTGCTATCTAAGATGTATGACAAAGGAACTTTTATCTGCAAAGAAATTATCAAAAGACTCAGTGAATGGTAAACAGTCAGTTAACTTTTTCAATGAATATAATTTTAATCAACCACAGCTCACCCCTGCAACAAAAGTGTTCTTAGAAGAGACGAAATTTGAAACAAATAAGGCAATATTTTTAACAAGGAATAAATAATACAGTATGAAATAGTTATGTTTGATGGCATATCGGGTCTAAACTTTTGTTTACATTAAAACCAGGCTCCCTGCTGACAATCCAGACCCTGTGATTAGGAAATTATGGAACAGGAGTCAAGTATTACAATAACTTTTAAGAAAGAATTATTTATATTTCTTTTCTCTAGCAGCTTCATTTAATAGGCAAAAACAAAATTCCATATTTTATTACACTTTAATTTCAGATAACAACGTAAAACCAATCAAAAGTGTATTTGATTTATACCATGTCTGCCCTTAACTTACACAACTTTTCTCCTGATCTCTTTAAGAGCAGCTTCATCCGGAAATTTTACCAAAAATTTGACATGTGTGAGGCAGCGTGGTGGAATCAGGCTCTCGTCAAAATAATCAAAATGAAGAAACTTGCATTTTCCGAAGGTTTGTGAATTTTTATCGAATTTTTGTTTTTTCGCTCAACACCTTTCATGCCCATTAGACACTCATTTCTGTGTGAATTTTTCTGAAAAATTTTGATTAAAGACACAAAAAAAATGTAAATTTTCAGTTACCACGGACTCTTAAGCTAAGGAAATAACTAATCTTTGGCGGCCCTTTTCTCACTAATCTTACCTCTTCATTTGCAAATATCTCGACTTGTATTTTTTTCACCAGAATAAAGACAAATGAACAAGCTTTAAGATGATACCAATAACTCTACATGCCCAAAAATTGACGAGCGCCTGATTCTACCACGCTGCCTCACATATCTTTCGGACTGTCTTCAAGTGTGCAAATGGCAAATGAAAAAGTCTTCATTACAAAACTTTATACCTGCTCTGTGTTTTTGGGAAGCCTTTCAATTCTGGACACACTTACACAGTTTACATTTTTATGCAAAATATCAACCAATCTTGGCAAAATCCTGAAAATGAAAGGGAAAAGGTACAAAGTCAGTCACCTGAATTTTGAGGATCGAAGGAGACGGGTCAGTGAGACACAATTTCCTTCTACTGTTCCTCTTCCAACAGTAGGTACACTTGTACGCCGACATGCCTCATACAGCGCACAAGCCAGCCAGTGCATTTGGTCTCCCTTTGCACAAAAAAACCCACAAAAAACATAGAATTAAAGTCCAAAATTACAATTTATATCAAATGACTATTTACTCTTTACAACAACAACAAAAACTTTAAAAATTACTTTTTTTAAACTGCAACAAACACCATATTATAATATATATCATGTATATAATTTTTGTTTTAAATAAACCTCTAGAAAGTGCTCAGCATGAGCAGGGACAATGCACAGGAATCAGTAAAAAAAATGAAAATGAGCTGGTAAAGATTATTTATTTAATTGAAGGCTGAAGGAAGAAGACCAGATATCGTCATACCTAGCCAGATTTTAGCCCGATATGCACATGAAAATTGTATTACCAACAGAATGAAGTATATAGTCCGGGAATGTTGCCCCCAACCACAATTGAAGTATTTGAAAATTCAGACATCTAAAAATCTCAAGAATCTAGCTCTAGAAATTGCTTCTTCCCAGTCCTTGCCAAATGGCAGAAAGAAAGATGACGCCAAAGTTTTGCATATAAATAACTAAAAAATATCGAGAACGAAAACCGTTTGGAAAAATAGAGAGGAAGTTTATTTCACTGAGCGTTTGTCTGAGAAATAAATCTAGAATCTAGTTCTAGATTAGTCACTTCTTTTGGGTTATTTTTTCGAAGTGACCATTTCTCCGAACGCTCCGGAAAATAAACCTGATCTCTATTTCTCAGAACAGTTTCCCTTCTTGAGATTTTTTGGTTATTTGCGAGACTTCGGCGCCATCTTTCATTCTGCCATTCTGCGAGGACTGGGAAGACGCATTTAAGCATCGAATTCAATTTCTAGAGCTAGAGATTTTTAGATGTCTGAATATTCAGATACTTCAATTGTGGTTGGGGCAACATTCCCGGACTAAACTTCGTTTGAAAAATTGCCTTCAAAAGGTACTGAAAGACAACAGGACTGCTCGACTTTGTTTGTTTTTGTTTTTGTAAAGTGTTTTACAGCGCTCGCAACTGCATAGGTCATATGAGCGCGCGGGACACACCTAATATTTTCAGTTGGTAGGAAATTTTGAATTTTGCCCGGGTGGCGGCCGAAGCCTACTCTTATCGATTTTAGACCACCAAGGGATCTTTAACGTGCGCAACTTGCACACGGGCCCTGCTCGACTTTGGCAGTAACCTTATTTTGCATTTAGTCACCCCTAAAAAGCAAAGACTTTTAAAAAATAATAAAATCCCTCCCCCATCCCCGTTTACACCTTACACACACACACACACACACACACAAACACACACACACATGCACGCACATACACACGCAAACACACACATACACTTATACACGCACACTCACACACACGTGGGCCACTCCATTCGCAAAACAGCAAAATATCTTGAGAACGGAAACCGTTCGGAGAAATAGAGTTCACGTAATTTTCGCGAACGTTCAGAGAAATAGATCTAGAGCCTGCCATTTTTTGTGTTTTTACATGCTTTTGTAGTCATTAGGGAGGTTTCAGGGGGTCTCAGCATTCCTGTGTACAATTGCGGCCCCGTTTGGGGGATCTCGTTTTGACTCCACCAACGATTACTTCTGGTTCTAAACGATTACTTTTTGATGTGCGTGGCGATAGGCCTGTGGGGAGATAGCCTATCAAACTTTACGCCTATTGCAAAATATCAAATTATGGTCAAATTAAGGGGGGCGCCCCCCGAACCCCCCCATGTTTTTGTTCTGTGGTCACTGAAGCCCCCCTTGCCTTGTTAGATCTAGATCTACTGATAAAACATTGATAGGCCTACCAAATATTTAAACGAAGTGGCTAGCCGTACTGCCCTATCTACTCAAACCTGTTGAGTACACAGGTCTCATTAAATCTAGATCTAATAATTATTCAGGTTTAAAATACATGCAAGTCAGTAAGGCACCCTTTGGTTTTGTCTGAAATACAAATATACTTTAGGCATTCCAAACTAAAAATTTCATTTACAATTCAGCCATCAATAATAAGTACGGACAGCTAGCCTGACTGTCTAGCCGTCCTTAAGTATGGCTAGCCTAGCCGTCTAGACGTACAGCTAGCCGAGAAGTCTAGCCGTACTTATCTCAGGCCCTATAAAGATTAGAAAACAGGTCTCATTAGTAATTATTGAGGTTTAAAATACATGCACTATCATTAAGGCACCTTGTTTCGTCTCAAATACAAATACTTTAGGTACTGCAAACTAAAAATGTATTTGAGCCATTGCCAGAACGTAGGGAAAAACACACACATCTCACATTAGATTAGTGTGCATAAAATGTGATGCATTAGTATTTATTCCTCCAAAACTTATACACATGTCAAATATAGGATGTAGAACCTGCATTAGCAGTTTCAGACCCCATGTCAGCTTTACAATCTTGAGTTTGTAAATTTTTTGTCAAAAATGTTCATATTTCAGTGATTCCTGGACTGTCATTTTGAGCACACCAATGCAAACTTCCAAGAATGTCCAAAATTTAGTATTTTTGGGTGCTTTTTTTAAAAAGTGTTCTTTGATCCTATGCTATTTGTCATCGAGAAAGGTTAACTTGCTCAAGAAATCGGTTTATTTGTTTGTAAATAAACGAACAATTTGAATCACTTGTGTGTCAGTCGTGTCGTCACGGACCAGGTGTTTCAGAAAACACCATTATTTTTCAGTAGAATCACCGTAGCTGGTTTAATCTTTTTGCTTTTCGTCGTTTATTCAATACTTCAAAAGCCCCGATGCGCGAAAGGAACATCGGGTTCCTAGATCTACGATTTCCGGCAGCTGTTTAACATTCGCCGTGATTGGCGTCACTTTGCGACGTACCGGAAGTCCGAATTTTAGCCTACTTTTGTTTTGAACGGATCATCAACAGTGCCCGGATATAATTATTTTCTTGAGTGACTTCCCCTTACCCGCTTCCCCAGAACAGCGGAGGCAACGGGGGAAAGAGAAAAACGAAAGTAGTCATTGCCGTTAGCGTCCGGTGACGCACAAGAATCTTACGTTGAATGTGACTTACTGGAGTGTTTTGAGTATTTTTAGGCTACCCAATTGAATATTTTAGTGAAATTGCGGGGTTTACATTGGATTCCTGGAACAAGAGTGTGATGTGTGAACAAACTTCGAGAGATGGGTCATTTCAGTGCTTATAGATTTAGCTTTTGTGCTTAGTGATGACGTTTGGGGTGTCGTCATGCAGCCGTACAAGACTGACTGACGTACTAGAAATTACATTGTCCTAAGAGCAAACATTTTTTAAATCATGTGTGCTCTTTACTCAAACAAATAAACAAACATGTCCTTGTTTATCTGTCTGGCTCAAAAGTACACATTTGTTCTTTGTTGGCATGATATGCCTTTTTCCAATACATTGTGTCATTGTGTCATCATTGTTATGTACAAGTAATATTTGCCATCATTGCTAATATCAAAAAATAAGTTTTCAACATATATTTCATACATGCAAGATTCATTTAGAAGCAAAATATGCCTTTATTGATCTGTGTTAAGTATCTCATAGTGCAAATTTGTTCTTTGTAGGCGTGATTTTACCTTTTCCCAGTATGTTTTGTCATCACCGTTATGTACGAGTACTGTTTGTCATAATTAGCAACATAATTGTGATCGTCCACTGTCTTTGATAAGACCTGATATCTGTTTCAAAGCAAAAGAAACCTCTCCTGGGGTTTTTTTTATTCTTAGAGTGCGCATTTCTCTCTGGAGGCATGACTTTGTCTTTTCCTGTACATTGTGCCATTATCGTTACGTACAAGTCATGTTTGTCATCACTGTATACAAGTCAGCTCCATTGACTTTGTGCTTTTGCCTCATATTAGTTTAAAAATTGTTTTACACATGTGTTTTTCTGGTACTGAGGCTTTGATAACTGTATTTGTACAGCCTTTCTCTATTGTGATGTGTTGTCAATCACAATGTCCAATGTGAGTCCTTTCTCGTACATAACAATGTTGACATGTTCTGAGCACTGCGTCATTGTTACAAACTTGTCATTTATATTACCATTATGAATGGAGTTCATAGTGTACAAAGTTTTTGTTTACTAAACAAATGGAATTTAAAGTCCAGAATTTGCCTTGCTGCTAATCTGTTTTTGTCATCACTGTTACATACAAGAAATACAGTGGTTGCCAAACCAATAGACCCATATCTCCAAAACTCTACATCTCCTTGCTCTGATACTCTAGGAATATGAGCTCTAAATGTCAATATGTGACTGACAGAAAAGGGAGTCAAATTGGGTTTTTTTAAAATGTTGCACCACTGAGTCTCAAGAGTCTCACGTTTTGGCAATTGCTCATTTACAATTCAGTAGGCCTTTTTTTC
>NW_004797734.1:162896-164353 GCF_000002075.1 Aplysia californica | reverse complement strand
GTACGGCTAGCCTCTTCCATATTTAAATCAGTATCGATATCCAGTAATCTTTGCTTACACGTGATTTATTGCTAGGCCACTCTATTCTCACCCCGGGTGAGAATAGCGGAGGCGAGTCTTTTGGCTATTCTCACATGGTGTGCATTCACCGTTAGAGTACAGCCTACGCCAACCAGTGTAGAGTTCCCTCTGAACCGCAGAATTCTACACGATGATGACACAGAATTGTAAAATTCTGTGCCGTGAACAAACGTTCCATTACTACTGTTAGCCTAAAAGCGTGTAATTTTGTCTGTGGGCAGTGGAGAGAGAGAGAAAAAGAGAGAGAGAGAGAGAGGAGTAGCGTGAGAACTTCCAGGCAAAACAAAATGGCGACCCGCATAGTTCGGCTCGATTCGAAAAGATAAATAGCCTTAGCATCTTTGCAGACGACCAAATTAATTTACTTGCAAGTGTTTTAACATCATTTCTTAAACTCTGTTTTGGTCAATTTGATCGTCCACACCGATAGTATTCAGAAACAGACAGAGAGAGAGAGGGGGGAGGAGTAGATCTTGCAAGAACTTCCAGGCAAAGCAAAATGGCGACCCGGGTAGTTCGGCTCGATTCGAAAAGTGAAATAGCCATAGTATCTTTGTAGACAATCAAATTAGCTTACTTTTGTGCTATAATGTCTTTTTTTTTTTTGCTTTTATCTCTCGATCATCCGCACCGATAGTATTCCGGGTACTACTTGGATATGGTGGTCCCGACTTTTGTGACAGGGAAATATCTAGTCTAGGTTTGACCCCAATGACGATTACTTCTGGTTCTAAGTTTAAACGATTACTTTTTGATTCGCGAGTCAGAAGATAGCCTTTAAAACCTCACTGCAAAACATCAAATTGTGGTCAAATTCAGGCCCCCGTGAACCACCCCTTGTTTTGTTTTTTTTTAAGTAAAGGGAGCAACCCCCCTTGCCTTGTGAAAAACAAGTGAAATTTTAGTGCTCATTTTGTGGGCTAGATTTAAATCTAATCTAGGCTACTGATAAAACATAAAACATTGATACCGACTATTTAAATCAGTAGGCCTATCGATATTTCAGTAGGCCTCTCTATACAAAAGTTGGGACCACTATATCCAAGTAGTGCCGTATTCACCGTATTCCAAAATTAGGAAAAATAGGTCTTGTTTCATTCACACCGGGTGAGAATAGCCAACGCTGGCAAGTCTCATATCCGGGGTGAGAGGTCGATCGTTTTTATTCTCATTCTCAGCGTGGGTGAGGATAGCCACTTCCTTTTAGTGCTAAATTAAAATCTAGATATCTAGATTTCTAGAATCTAGAATCTAGATTAGATCTAGATCTAACGCCACTAACGGGACCGCAATTGTACAGGAGTGCCGGGGTCGGCGATTTTGTAGTTTTGTACGTTAAAGTCAAGAGTAGGGGGGTTTCAGGGGGGCTTGGCTTG